>NC_048557.2:8381053-8498553 GCF_902806685.2 Maniola hyperantus
CGTGTTCCTAAATTGAAATTGACGCGTTCAGTTTAAAACAATTAAGCGAACTGTGAATTGGAATTAATGGAATGTGATTGATGGAAATTGTTGGAAAATTTTATTTCGTATTTTAACAGAATTTTGGGGCGTTAAATTTTATTATTTAATAACATAACTAAACCAAGAATATGACATTTGACGCCAATTATATTTTCGTAATTCTGATTCAGGGTTCAGGGACAAAGTTATCGCAACGCGACGTCTAAAAGTTTTTAGATAAGATTATTCTAATGTACAGTAATAATTATCTAGTTATTTAAGCAATTCGTTTTTTTAATATTTATTAAGCTTTAATAGCTCTCCCTTATATATTAATTAGCTCTTTTTGAAACAGAATCAGGAAATCATTATAATAAATTATTTTGGATTTGGTAATTTTAGTCTATGATTTTACAGAATGGAATTTCCTTGTAAAATTTCCTTCCTGTCGTCTAATAACATTAATTCTCATACTAATTTCAGTAAACTCTGATTTGAATTTTCTGGCCGTCTTTTGAACCAGTACCTCAGTAATAAAATGTTTTATTTCTAGACTTCGGAGCTCTCTAACAATGCACAATAAATACTCAAGGTCGTTTGTGAAGGGATGCCCAGACCTATTTTTAGTTATTGGCTATCTGTACACCATGATAAGAACAGAAACTAATACCTGTGAGTTGTGACCTGTGACATCTGAAATGAGTTTTTTAACCATTTTAGTTAGTCGTAAGATATCTAAATGTACTATGTGTACTGTACTGTAAATTTTATTTTATAGTAATTTTTAAATGTGTATATGGGGTTTTTTATGCCTGATTTTTTTTTTATTAAATTATTATTATTATACTTACGTTATCAAAAAGCGGCGATAGTCTAACGATTAAAACTTGGGCCTTTGGAATACGAAACTTATCTTACAGACGATCGAATGGTCCAGTCGTACAAATCCGTCATATCCAATCATCTTTTCAGGCATATTTTTAATGTCTTTGATTCAGGCTGTTACTACTTTCTGATTTGACCGTGTGTACGAAAGGACATCATAATATTATTATGGTTTAGTAACAACTAACAATATAGTGATAAAATACACAGCTAAAGTGACCGTTGAGGCTGAGTTTATTGAAGCAACAAACACGGGCTTTAAACGGCCAATAACGTAAAAACCTATGAACCATATCGGTGTACGGGAACTGGGCATCCCGCCGCACGTGTTCCCATTGATCCCGGTCATGGGAAAACATTTAACAAGGGTGATATATTGCTGATAGTCTATTATCTGCCCCGGTGTGGGTAGGTGCGTCAATTGGACCGTTTGGGATATTAGGAAATTACAGATATCGCTCCTAAATGATTGTTTAAATTCCGATGGGAAACGTATTGGTAACTTTCAGATGTCTGTTAATTGATCAGCGTTGTTGAATTATCATCAATTATAATGAATTGAATTTGGGGAAGGGAGTTCGCAGTTCCCATTTTGTTTGTTTTTGTATCGTGTTTATTATTAAATTTGTACCAAAAGCAATATTGACGATTTTCTTACATAGGTAGGTACATACATATTTTTTACATCATTCTCGGTAACTCCATATTCCTTAAAAACGATACATACACCAAAGTTAGTTGCGCTTACATTTGATTTCAGATTTGATACCAACTTCCTACGTGGCGAAAGCATTTTCTAAGACCTTTAAAATTTGGCTTTAGTCGCCAAGCACTTATATATATAAGTTTTTCTAGTCTAATATAACTCGGCGAACATCTTCTGAGTCTTGTGTGCAATAACAATACCAACTAATCTATCTTTCATTGACTGAAGAAATTATTCGCCCGATTAAATACTTACTATAGACAATTCGCAAATTAAAAATTAGTTATTTTTAATTTGCGAATTGTCTATCAGTCAATTAGTAACAAGAGTTACAATGTATTCTACTAGGCTGTAGGTTTTAAAGTGTATTTTTCTATGATTTCATAATAATAAAAAATAGTAGCACCATAATCCATCTTAACTTAACCCTAGTTTATAACATAATCATTACAATGTTTCTACGAAAGCAAAAGTTATGGGGCACTTTCACTAGTCCTCTAAACAGGAATAATGGTATATTTTACGGTTCGTGTAAAAAGAGGTTCCCATAGAAAAACGTCAAGACATCAAGACGCCTCGGTCCGGAACAGAAGCTATCGGCGATCAGCAAAAAACCAGCGTTTTCGTTGCAAACGGGCCTTTGTGAGGGTGCAGGCATTGAAAGGTTATTTATTATGACCAAATGAAATATAATAACTTTAAGCTTAGAAATGTGCAATGGCAAGTTTTCATCCATACATTCGTACATAACATTAATTTGTAGTAAAAACCGGCCAAGTTTGAGTCAGGCTCGCGCAACGAGGGTTCCGTACTACAGTCGCATTTTTTCGTCATTTTGCACGATAATTAAAAAAACTATGATGAATAAAAATAAATGAAAATCTGTTTTAGAAAGCACAGGTGAAGCCCTTTCATATGATACCCCACTTGATATACATAGTTATCTTACTTAAAAAATAGAAAATACTAATTTTTAATTCATGACCACAACATTTTTTTTTTTTGTGTGTGATGTAACCACAAATTTACGGTTTTCAGATTTTTTTGCCTTATGTCTGCTATAAGACCTAACTACCTGCCAAATTTCATGATACAAAGTCAACTGGAAGTACCTTATAGATTTCTTGGCAGACAGACAGACAACAAAGTGATCCTATATGGGGGTTCCGTTTTTCTTTTGAGGTAGGTACCTAGGGAACCCTAAAAAATTAAAATAAGTTATGGAATCAAGCTGGTCCCATTAATCAAAAACCGTGTTTACCCACAAAAATAATGATATCACTTACGGTACAAATTTTCCCAAAACTGTTACATACATTTGCATGTATTCTCTCTCTCGCTCACGAGCATAGAGAGATAACCACATTACTGCTCACGAGCATGGCATCATGGCATGCCGCATGCCACTTTCGTCTTTCCATTCCATTCATACGTTAGAAAGTGCGTCCGTGTGAATCCAAGCGTTACATTTCTGCTTTTTTTTCAGCTAAATTTATGCTTCACAGCGAGCGGATTTAGAGTTTAGACATTAAGATTGATTGATTCTCGTTTACTCATAGTCATCGACATCGTCATATCAACCCATAACCGACCTACTAGTGAACATACGTCTTCCCTCATAATGAGAAGGTGTTAGCCCATCGTCCACCACGCTAACCAAGACCGGATTAGCAGACTTCACACACATTTGAGAACATTATGGAGAACTCTCAGACATGAAGGTTACCTCACGATGTTTTCCTTCACTATTAGAGCAAGTGATATTTAGTTTATTGATGATTATTTGATCAAAATCAAAGCTGATTCCAATTGCATTTTCTAACCATACTCGGCATCATGATACTGAGAAGCAATTAACATTAGTCATTAGAAGGACGTAGCGACGGCTAAGGTTCGTTAATAATGTATGATCCGGCAGTCGACAGGAATTCTAGTTTCTAGAATTAAGTCAGGAGCCCTGTGAAAGGTTGCTTTTTGTCCCTTAGCAATGGCAGTTCGTTATGCGTGCTGAACCATATCGACCATATCCTACATACTGCTTCCTTAGGGTTGTAACACGTGAACCCCGTGAGAATATAACCCTATTGGCATTAGTAATGTCGCTTTCCACATGGACAATCACATTTCTGCACTTTGCAGTAACAAGTGTTGGCATTAAGTGTAAGTTTATTTTAATCACGATGACCTTTCCTGTTACGTGAATCGTGGTCGTGGAGGTTGGAAAATCAGTCAGGTGCGAGTCGGACTCGCACTCGAAGGGTTCTGTACCATCGTACAAGAAATCACACTTTTTAATTCTCTTAATGTTTCATGGTGGCCATTTTGAAATTTTTGACAATTTCATTTGACAGACAGACAACGGAGGCTGGGTAATACGGTCCCGTTGGCACCCTTCGGGTACGGAACCCTAAAAAGATTGAAAAGATTTACCATCAACCTATCGCCAGCCCTGAACACGGGTCTACCCTCAGAATGAGGATTTTAGGTCTTAATCCCACGCTGGCCAGGTGCGGATAGGTAGACTTCATACACGTTTGAGAACATTATGGATATAATTCTGAGGGACGCAAGTTTATTTATGTTTTCCTTCGTCGTTGAAACAAGTGATTTTTCTCTGTGATTTGGTTCTTTGCTGGTAATGTTTTGTGAGACAATAGAGTATTTATCTAGATATCTTTCTAATTCTAAATATAGGCGTTAGGTATTTATTTTACTCGTAAATTGCGTGCTATCCCGCATTGAAATCGATCTGCAGATGATGCAGCAAGCCCTTCGGTCACCGAATACAGAGTGTAGTCAACTTAGGGGTTACATAGGGGTGTTGTAGGAGTATTTTAGGGGTGCTATAAATATGGTACACGCGGGGGTTGGCAGATGCCACTGGTTTGCGACCGTTACCGTTCCCCTATCTCAGTGAAATTTTGAAATTCGAACACGTGTGTTGACAGCACTTTTTTTCTAATCACCCACATCTTGATGATTTCGCCAACGTGTTTCGGATGCAATAAAAATTTATGTTTTTTTTGTATGAGGAAACCAAAAGCATGTTGTGAAATGATGCGATCTATGGTATCGATAATCGCCATCCTTTTATGGTCATTTTGTGTCATCAAACATGTTCAGCAGGTCGTCTATATAATATATCGTTACAAAAGGTGTTGTGCTCCGAACCTGTGTTGAATTTATCACTTACTAGCGACCCGCCCCGGCTTCGCATGGGTGCAATGTAGATACTAATGTGGTGTCATTGAGGTGTCATTGCATCGGAAACTCAAATGAGAGGATTTTTTCCGACCTAATTCACATAATTTAAATTTCTCTAAGGATCTCTAATTTTTGAGAATTAAACTATAGTTATAAACCTTCCTCTTGAATCACTTTATCTGTTGGTGAAAACCGCAATAAAATCCGTTGCGTAGTTTAAAAGATCTACGCGTTTATACATACAGACATACAGACAGCGGGAAGCGACTTTATTTTATACTATGTAGAGACAAGTCCCTATGGGTGGGTGTCACACAAATAGCATTCCCACGATTGCCATCTCGACTGGTCGCGTACCTACTATACAGATTATTCCGTCGGTTTCAAATATCCAACATCTGCCGTCATAATACGCGATATGTGAAAGCTTCAATCAATTTTATTGCAGCAAGTTAATGCATTTCATTCGTGGCTCGTAAATCTCGTTTTCATTGTAATGTCCGTACTGCACAGTCGGCGCGTGCGCACCCTTTGTTGTGCACCCTCGCGGACACTGACTCTAACGGTTATATTGATTTTTTAACTGTCACTTTTTCCCCAACCCCGCACTTAACTATGTTAATTTCCTGTGACAGTCTAGTAATAAGAATTAGGTCATTTAATTTCAGTCTGTTCATTAGTCATTATCATTTCAACCTATCGCCGGCCTACTAGGTACTTGCTAATATTGAGCAAGGGTCTCTTTTAAAAGTACTTCTCATTCGAAGATAGTCTACCATGCTAAGTGCAGATTGGCAGACTTCACACGTCCTTCAGAACATTATCAAAAACTCTCAGGCATGTATGTTTCATTACGATGTTTTTATTCGCCGATAAAGCAAGTGATATTTACTGATATAAATACTTAAAACGTACATAGCTCCGAAAAGTTAGAGGTGCGAGCCGGGGGTGACTCCTGAACCTCAGCCACTACATATTTCCTCCGCTACTAACCATAATCTATATTATAGAGTTCATAAAAAAATTAAAAGTAACTTAGCAACTTAAAAACAAACTAAAGTTAAGTAAAACTTTAAAACAAAATTAAGAATCAATGGGGCCGATTCTCTTGTACACAATCTCTAAACTAAACTAAAATTACACGTCTAAATCTATTGCTATCCCTTACACAATGTTGCTTGCGTAAAAGGATAGCACTAGATTTAGACCTGTTAATTTAGTTTAGTTTAGAGATTGTGTACAAGAGAATCGCCCCCATTGTTAATATAAAATAATAATAAAAAAAACTAAAAAAAAATAAGAATACCGAATATATACTTGTTACATACATAATATATTCGGTCACAAATTTAATTATTTTTTATTGTACAAACACGGTTATTGAAGTCGTTTTTTTTAAATCTTTTTTCACAATTTTTTAGTGGCCCCATGTATTATAATATGCTATGCCTGGTTAAAAACCTACTGTTTACTAAGCTAATACACTGATCGCGAGCAATTTACTCTTATCCGTTGAGGAGTTCTGTACTCCATCTCCGAAGATATTCATCAGATCTTTACTAAACCAAAAATTATCAAAATCGGCTCATATTCGGCGGAGAAATCGCGTAACAAACATACAAAAAAAAAACACAATCGAATCGAGAACCTCCTCCTTTTTTTGAAATCGGTTAATAAAACTCAATAAGATCGTTAGAAACAGACAGCTGAAATCAAATAAAAATCGTACCATGTTATTACATGCAGATGTAAGTTGAAGAGTTTAAAATGAAGGGTGATAACTTAAGTTATATTGTCTGAAACTGACCAAGCGTACAGTCCAGGCGGGGGGTCTAAGAAACAACCGGGTCACCCAATTTCTAAGATCCCTTCTAAACTTCTAATAGTTTTCGTAATTACACCTTTACTAGTGTCGTTGAACTCTCGAGTGTTTTGAATTTTTTTTCGCTGTAAGTGGACTTAACCGCGGGGTATCGGATTTTGTATGCAATCTGAGTTATTTTTGAAATGGTTACAATTGCGAATGTAATCAAAGTCGTTACTAAGTAGTGTGGTCAAATTTCATTTTTTTTTGGTAGGTATTGCTGTTGTGAAACAGTTATTAAGTATTATTATTTTAATTTACTTATTAAATACTAGCTGATGACTACTGCGACTTCGTGCGCGTGGATTTAGGTTTTAAAAATCCCGTGGGAACTCTTTGATTTTCCGTGATAAAAGTAGCCTATGTCACTCTCCAGGTCTTAAACTATACCCATGCAAAAAACCACGTCGATCCGTTGCTTCGTTGTGACGTGATTGAAGAACAAACCAATAAACCAACAAACAAACGCACTTTCGCATTTATAATAAGGGTACTGATGTAACTTTAAATCAATTACTTACAATTATTTTTTACGAGACATTTCACCCCGGGTAATAGTCTTATCTGATGACAGAAGGGCCTGCATCAGCCTGGCTGGCGCGGAAATGCAGCCAGTATTCTTGGCACCATTCCACGCGAGCATGATTTGTACAGTATATAGTTAGATAAGGTTAGCTTTACGGTTTATTGTAAGAGTTTCTTTAAAATAAAATCAAAATTATATCCATAAGTATGTCAAACTCGTATTTTAAGAGTTTGTTGACTAAACCTGACACATTGACTGACTCATAAATGACTCATCTCTCCTAAATGGGACATCACTCTGGGATGGGACTCATTTGATTCGTATTTTGACGGATCCGTATAAATATGAACCAAGTTAGTGCCAAGCGTACGTACATTTTGTATGATAGCCACTACGACTGGAACAAGTGCACAAACGCCCTTATTAGCAAGATCGTTTGCGTACGCGCAATGTAGGTGGTGTGACGTATCCTCTACTCTTCTCATTTACTCATCACGTATCGTGGGTGTGACAAGGACACAAGATACTACGAGCATAATTTAGTAACCAAACTGTACTATTCATTGATTTCAAGGTTCGATTGAGCGGAATTTTAATAGCTTTGATGTAATTGAATGAAAAGACTTTTACCGTTTTCATTACTTAATTTTAGATAGATTTCTTATTGGGATTTTAGTTACAGTGCGCGGCCGAAAGTGATGGAATGCCTTTAGAATGACATTTCATATTTGTAGAGCGTTGTCTCTGTCACTCATACCCATATGACGCTTTGTCGGTTTCAACGACCGAGACAGTGCTCTACAAATCTGCTGTCTCCTTCTAAAGATCGATGTTCATCACTTTTAGCCGCATACTGTAAACTGTTTGTTCCATTGCAATTTTTGTAGGAGTATTTCAACTAACCGTAAAACTTGTGTAGTGCAGTTTAGTTTGAATTTTGATAAAAGATTTCTTCTATGCAGTTATGGGCTGTTTTTTACATCCAATAATGAGAACGGTTTGGTCATAGGGTACCACGCTGGTCAAGTGCGGTAGACTTCACACACCTTTGAGAAATTTATGTAGAACTCTTAGGCATGCAGGTTTCCTCACGATTTTTTCTTCCACCGTAAACCACTTTCGAGGTAACAAATTTATATCAAATATTTTTACATGAGAAAGTGTGTTTGTTTGTTAATTTGTGGGTTTCTAATTCAATCACGCCGTAAAGTAGTAACTGATCGTCGTAATTTTTTGTATGGATACTTATCGTTGGAAACCTGGAGAGTGCGGCCATTTTTTATCCCGGAAAATCAAAGAATTCCCAAGGGCTTTTTAAAAAACGTAGAGTATCCGTCTAAATTTGCATGCCGTAGACGCCTATAATTTAAAATTACTTGGCACCTAGAATTTTTATTTTTTTATTTTGTTTATTTGAAAGTAATCAACAGCGTAACATTACATAATTATTATTTAAATCTTAATCTAGATTAAGATTTAAATAATTTACAGAAGGCCACACTACAAGAGATTACTTAAAATAATTATAATGAAAAATTGTTTAACAGAATAGAATTTAGTGTGTGTGCGTGTGTGTGTAAGCGGGAGTGTGTGACTGTATGCATATTTAGGTGTTAGCTATTTATTTTTTATTTTTATTGCGATGATGATTTACTAAATTTATTATTTTGAATAAAGTAATTATTTTTGTATGATTTTGTTGGTGGTTCAACAAAAAAAAAACCACCCAGGTATTAGATAAGTTAATAATGTTTTAAACTACAAAATCAACTAGAGACTTGACCCATATCCAACCATTGTTTGTTATGACATATCAAGCTACCTCCCACATATGCTCTATTTTAGATTGCACATGTGCGAACATACGCTAGATATTAATAAAGCACCAACGTAAACACTTGCGTAACTACCAAGTCCTCCAACTAATTGCTATTATCAGCCAATCTGAGCCGTTATCACTTCATAAGTAAGATATTTTGTTACTCTTATCTGATAACATTGAGTTTACACTGAACATTACGTAGATTTAAGCACTAGTTAACTAGGATGATTTATTATCACATACAAAATAGCTAGATATACAGTTCAAAAAAGTATTTTAACTTTTTTTATAGCAAATCTCTAAATATATAAAATGAAAAGGTGACTGAGTGACTGATCTATGAACGCACAGCTCAAACTACTGGACGGATCGGGCTGAAATTTGGCATGCAGATAGCTATTATAGACGTAGGCATCCGCTAAGAAAGGATTTTTGAAAATTCAACCCCAGGGGGTGAAACACGCGGATGTAGTCACGAGCATAAGCTAGTATATTAATAAAACATTAAGCTAGCCTTATCTAATTACTATGCTAATCAGGCCCGCGTAAAATGGTGGCAAGAATACTGGTTGCATTTCCGCGCTGGACAGCCAGGTAAGTAATTAAAAATAATTTATGAAATAGGTATTAGAATCTAGATGATTAAGACTTTGTCTGCGTGGATTGGGGTTTCTAAAAATCCGTGAGAACTTTTTGATTTTCCAGGATAAAAAGTAGCCTATGTCCATACGGCCCCGAGATGCAAGCTATCTCTGCTCTGTAGTCTGTACCGATCAAAACCGGCTAAACGGATGGGCGTGAAAAGCCAGCCGATACTCAGATAGACACATTTTCGCAACCATAAGATAATAGATTTTGTTCAGGATCATAATAGGCTTTATTTTCAAATTACTTAATACTTTTTAGTTCGTTTTAAAAACGTGACACATTAAAAATTACTCTTTATTTACTTTTTAAAAAAAGTCATGATGTTTTTTATTTGTAAAAAATCAGAAACAACTTTGAGATAGAGATCTTTCTAAGTACTACATACTACTTAAGTAATTAAACATAACAAACCAAAGCTTTGTAAAGGGGACAAAGGTCGAGTAAAAAAACTGCCCTCTTCAAAAAATTAAAACATAATAACTTGAGAACTTAGGTAGGTAAGTACTTATTAATTTTATATTTTATGAACCACTCCAAAAACAATTTAATAAGCAGCTTAACAAATTTTTTGCGCATCGCCCCTTGCGAATCGCGCGAAAATGTTGATTAAAAATTAGTTAAGAAAAGAGGTGTTAAAAATCTTAATTTTTAATGACCCGTTACTTAATTAATAAATAGGGTAAATCTTGACTGGGTTTTTGACACCTTGGTGAAAAAAATCACGTCCGGCTTTTTAGAATGGATGGAAAGGCGTCAAGGGGTGGTTAAATAAAAAGGAAGTTGAAATGGACAAAGGGTGTGAAGGAGGAAAGGAAAAAAACACTGAGTAGGGAAATATAATGTAAGACTACTAACATGGAATAAATTTTTGAAGTTGTGAGTAAAAAATATATATTATTTTGTCGTTTTCCTACTATCTACCTGGATAAAAAAACTACCTAGGTATGTACTTAACTTTTTTTCGGTAAATTACACAATACTACGTATAATCGTATAAATGACGACCCTGAAATGAATCCCTGGCGCAGTGGTAAGCGCTGTGGTCTTATTAGTGGGAGGTCCCCGGTTCGATTCCCGGCAGGGGGTAATTTAATTAAATTTAATTAACCACCCATGTATATATTTTTAGGGTTTCGTACCTCAAAAGGAAAAACGGAACCCTTATAGGATCACTTTGTTGTCTGTCTGTCTGTCTGTCGGTCTGTCAAGAACCTACAGGGAACTTCCCGTTGACCTAGAATCATGAAATTTGGCAGGTAGGTAGGTCTTATAGATGGGGAAAAATCTGAAAACCGTGAATTTGTGGTTACATCACACAAAAAAAATAGAATTGTGGTCATAAACTAATAATTAGTATTTTCAATTTTCGAAGTAAGATAAATATATCAAGTGGGGTATCATATGAAAGGGCTTCACCTCTGGATTCTAAAACAGATTTTTATTTATTTTTATACATCATAGTTTTTGAATTATCGTGCAAAATGTCTAAAAAATAAGACTGTCGTAGTACGGAACCCTTGTGGGCCTGCCTCGCACTTGGCCGGTTTTTTTTTTTCAAGTCTCTGTCGAACAACAGCTACATTACATTGACACCTAACTACCAACGATTGTCTCGTGTTCCATATACGCGATAAGTAGGTAGGTACCTACTCGCCTACTTAATGGTAATTTTATTGACCGAGGGTCAGCGTTACAGACTACAGTCAGTGTCAAATGACCTGATAGCTTGACGTGGTTAGACACCGATAAGTAAGTGCCTAGTAGAAATTAGACCTTTAAGAAAAAACCGGCCAAGTGCGAGTCAGGCTCGCGCAATGAGTACTACAGTCGTATTTTTTAGACATTTTGCAGGATAATTCAAAAACTATGATCGGTACATGAAAATAAATAAAAATATGTTTTAGAATGTACAGTTGAAGACCTTTCATATGATACCCCACTTGATATATGATATATCTTTTGCGCTTCTTTTGCTTGTTCTCAGGTGGAAGAAGCGCCGGAATAACCAGCTCTTAGCTTTAAGTTGTGATGTGTGGCACAATTTGTGTAAATAAACGTCTTTTCTTTCTTTCTTTGTTTCTTTCTTTCTATATAGTTATCTTACTTAGAAAATTGAAAATAGGTACTAATTTAGTTCATGACCACAACGCTGCGGTCTCTGGAGTTCTATGTTTGTATGTAGTTCTCTGGAGATATGGAACTCTAAAAATGCATAAAATTGTGATAATTTATGTAAACTTATAGGTATCACCAATCAGTAAGTAGAAAGTAGGGTACAAAAGTTCAAGCCAGGGGTAAGAAACCTGTTGCTTGAAAATGGTTTGCAATTATTGCATTGTTAAGGCGAGTCACCGAGGCTAAGCGGAAAAAACTGGTTTGCTAGATCAAATGTTTTAGGTATTTACTATTAAATAATGGCCTTGCCAAAAATATACACTATACCTAAAGACATTGTCTAAAGAATGTGTTACTTTGATACACAATAGGAAGTACTTCACTCGATCAAATAAAATCTTGAAATAAGCCGAAATAAAAGTCTAACACGAATTATTTAACACTAAAATTTCTGACTTGGCAAATAATTTTTATATGGAAATATTTGTCTTTAAGTACTACAGAGAACCTGCAAAATTTTGGTTTTCAACAGGACTTCTATAATTTATTAAATTCAAATTTAACGTTTGAAACACAGAATTTGAACGTTGCCAAGCGGTTTACTTCAAAGCCGCGCTGCCCGCCTCGGTGACTCGCCTTAAGTAACTAGTTGATGCCCGCGACTTCATCCGCGTGGTTTTAGGTTATTAAAATACCGTGGAAACTCTTTCAATTTCCGGGATAAAAAGTAGCCTATGTCACTCTCCATGTTTTTAACTATATCCATGCAAAAAATCATGCCGATCCGCTGCGGCGTGATTGAAGGACAAACCAACAAACACACACTTTCGCATTTATAATAAGGGTACTGATTTATCCTATTCTTACATTTCTAGTTACCCGTGGAAATAAATAAACGATAGAATATTATTACTGTAAACATTTTTTCTATTGTTATATATTTCCAGATTTCCGTGGGAAAAAAATATATGAAATTCAATTTATAGAATATCCATTACACGCTATAGTTTATGGTATAACATTAACGGTGTTAGATATAAATAAATCATAATGTACCTTGGATAACGATATAATATTATCTACAATTATTAAATAAGTTACGTAATAAATTAAACATGGGGTTTTTAGCGCTATTCGCTCTAAGAAGTAAGTAGTAGGAGAGATAGACTAGGTACCTACCTAATACTTGTATCTAAGCAAGTAGGTACTTCATTACTTACTTTTGTTAGTACCTACCTATTAAAAAATTATAAAAATTAAAAAAAGTATTTCTGATTACTACAATATACGTAAACACGAAAACAATCTAGGTACTATAGACTATGCCTAAATATATACCTAGGTATGAATTTTTTTTTAAAATTAAAATATTAAAAAAATATATACGTTCTAGATAGATGCTAAAACACAGAAAAATCCTAGCAATGAGATGTGAGCAAAATTCAATATAGGTATTTACATATCTATACTTATTTTTGTCTTAAATAAAAAAGTAGTTTTTTTTAATTAAGTACATACAAACTTATTTATAAGTACCTACCTACCCCTACTTAAAATTAGGTAGGCATAGGTACTTACACAATACGATGTCGTCATGTCGCAATAAATAGAAGTAAGTAAATCACAGCGATTAATTTCCTGTTTACTAAATACGTACTTAGGTACCTAATTAAAACGAGACTAAATTACGAAGTAGGCACGCCACAGGTTGTCGAGCCCTGACGTAAACACCATATTATACCTATCAGCCTTGTATTTATTGACACATTATTATGCACAAATAGATAAGTAATTGTGTTTACACAAGTAGTTTTAGGTTATCAGTTCATTACAAGACTTTCTACAGTTAAAATAAAAAATAAAAAACACTAACCTGTTATTCTTTTTTGCGTTTTGCTGTTGTCTGGACTCGATACTTTAGCTTCTTGCTTAGGCACGCTTGGTTTCGGCGTTGTCATAGTGATAGGAGACCTTCTGAGCGCCGCAGGGATAGAAGAAGCTGGTACCAGTTGCCATGCAAACCTTTGAGCTCCGGGCAGGGGTGTTTCACTTGCAAAATCGAAGCCCCATCTCTGGCTATCAAGTTCCAACTGTCTGGCCAATTCTCGCTCAACAAATCGCCTGTTTTCTTCTCTATCAGTGCACCCGAACAAGTTTCTTCTCACACCATCTAGAGTGGTCACTCCTCGTACACGTAAAGACCTAGTGTCCAGCACGGTCGTGGCTTGCAGGCCGGGTGCCCTCACACTTATTGCAGACATCGTTTCAACAGTTCCCAAAACTACGACGCACTTCCCAACCGCATCCGCGGAACCTATACAACAATAACTCAAGTTTTTAACACGAACAAACAAATGTTTGTCTCATTACGAACCAATTGGAATGATTGTAATTTGTAAACAACACGAATACGTCGCGACGCACAAATGACGCGATACGTCCACCATAACATAGAGCGAATGGCCGACTAAAGGAAAAAGAACGCTTTTGCGTGAGCGCGGCGTTCGGCGTTCGCCTTCGCTGCGTGCGCCGGTCGCCGGCGCGTCGCCCCACGCGTATTTCGCCGCTTCGCAGTGTGGCGCTACTATCGCATGTTTTCCTTAAATTAGGTGGATTACCGCAATTTTTTTTATTTTGTGTAATAAATGGTCTTAAATAGAATTCAAATTTGGAATAACATTTTATTTGGAAACTGATAGGTAGATACTAGGTACCTATCTATTAACATACCTACTTACATATTATTTATAAATAATTCTTATTGGAATATATTAATTAAGTAAAAATTTGGCTTGTAAAAGAAACCAACATATTATTGTAATGTTCGAATTTACATTCACTAGACCAAATAAATAGATAAACTAGGTAGGTACCTACCTCCCTACCTACATTTATGTATACCCACGTAAGAAAATTAAAACTAAATGTAGCCATCAACAATGAAATCAATTATTGATATTTCGAGCGTGCAAAGAATGATACCTATTCATTTTAACTTGATCATGAAAGTGAATCACTGCGTACCTTGAATATTGATGGCAAAATGTTGCCATATACAGCTAGCGTATATTATTTAACATAAAGAGAGATGTGAGATGATTTTATTTATTTCTCTAAAACATCTAAGTCATATTATAACATCTTCATCTACAAATAATGCGTACATAATGAGTTCTCAGGCGTTATTTTAACTTTGTGTCAACTGTCATGTCAAAAGTACGATTTTAGTCCTTATTTTAAAAGTGAACCATAATAAAATGGCGCGTGAGAACTAATTTTGTACGGACTATACTTAGTTATGTAAATTATCTTAACCATAAATCAAAAATCTCTGTTTAGAGATAAGCATTTCCAATGTAACTTTATTTATTATTACTTTGTAACTACAATTTTGGTACATGAAAAAAAAACAAATTTAAAAAAATGCAATTCCTACTAACTTAATGAATGAAAATACATAATATGTATTATAATGTTGCTAAATAACTAAATAATGATCGCGACTTCGTCCTTGTAGATTTGGGTTTTTTGAATCCCCGTGTCGTAATGCTTTGATTTTCCGGGATAAAAGTATTCTACGTCCGTCTTTGGAATGCAATATCGTCAAAATCGGCTAAGCAGATTGGCCGTGAAAAAGTAACTGCCAGTTGCCTGTTTACTTAACATTTTAAATTACCTTTTACCTGAGACCTCGTTTCACACAGTCAAATACCTACGTCTTATAAAAGTTTATTTAGGTAAAAGCTTTCTATTCTATTCTAAGACACATTTTAGCTTTTATATAGTAAGTATAGATAAGTAGATAGACTTTTTTTCAAAGATATCATTGGTCAATGAACCATGAATAAGAAAATCGAACGAAAAATAAATTACTGAACTATAAATTAATAGATAATATATACAAAAATTTGTTTTAAAATAAATATTCTCGTCAGAAATGCAACTGTACAGCCACCAAACCAAATAAAATAATATTTTTAATAATATCACTACACTAAATATTTTAATTTACCCTAAAAAAATGGAACAATTAAAGAATTAAAGTAATGGCAACTCTAATACCGAGCTTGTTTACGAAGAACGAAGACGTGTCTAGTTACGTGTGCAGCATACTTTAGCGTCTTATCAGAAACATAGTTGTCTCTGTCACACTTGCATTCGGACGGGTTGCATAAAAGAAGACAGAGCGCGTATTAATAGCACACAACATCGCCGCCATTTTGCTGAACGAAGGCTAGAATTTTAGAGTTCGATTAAAAGTTGATTTAAAATATACAATGCAAATAACAAATCGTTTCTGTTAAAATAATGCATTTTTATATTTCATTCATTCAAAACTTTGAAATTATTTTCGTTACAGAGAGCGCCATTTCGGATTCAGTCGATTCGAGTAAAATTGCGAAACTATTATCCAATAGATTGACAACATCTTTTGTCCGATTTATAAAAAGATAAAATTATCGTTAATATTTTGAATAAATAATACAAATACACTAACCTGATAAGTTTTATAACGATATTTCACGGAAAATCTTCAATTTACCGTCGGGGTTCACTGCACTGGCGTACTAATTTTCGAGATATGACAAAGACGCGATGGCGAGAGCGCGGGCTCGGCGCTGATTGGTTGAAAAAGGCGGCCATTGTATTCATTGGCTGGAGGATTTTAGGCGCCAAATTTCGGTTGGTCGAGGAGCCGGATGGCGGGAAATAAATGCGACTTTCCGGTGCGCTCGAGTTTTGTTACGGAAAATTGTGTTTGGCGCGTTTTGCCTGTGCTTGTTTACTTTTATTTCGGTAAACACTTTCAAGAGCATACGCGTTGGTGTTTAAATGTCGTGTATTTATAGAATTTGCTTGCTTATAGGCGATTTGGGAGTGATCTGTAAAATAATTCCATTTGGGCAGTTTTCCACGTATTTTTTTCTAAATTAGGAAGAACCACGCTTATATTTGGAAGTCTGATATACTAAGTTCATTTTTTCATAACTTTATTTAAAAGTTTTTACTTTAATTTCTTTTAGTAGGTAGGTAACAATAGAAATAAAAATAAGTACCTAATGAACTGTTTTAAAGACGGGGTTATTGTTAAAGTGTTAATATGTAACTTGATAGGTATAGCTATAGGTATTTTAGTTAATTAACTATAATTAACTGTTATGTTTCAAGTAATTTTACAGAAATGTTTAAAATTAGGTTCAGAATTTAAATAGGTAGGTACCTATGATCAATTTTTTATCAATGTCATCAATGACATCAATTTTTTACCTATTTGTTTTGAACATTGATATTAGCACAGATATTAAAATGTAAGTCATGTCAATACCAATAGATAAGACTGAATCTTTCAAATGACCTTAATTTTTATTAGGTAGTTACAGTGCGACAAGGATACCTGGCGCGTGGCGAAAATCGGAACTAACATTGCCGTCAAGTGTCCCCTTTGTTCTTGTTTGAATATTTGCCTTTTTCTCCAACAGCGCCCCCCTGTTAATGTCATTCAAGTGCCAAGAGAGCCTTTTCCTACTGTATGTGTGAGCATTCCTAATCTGTAGGTACTCCAACTTACTGTTTTTAAATCCCGTGGAACCTCTTTGATATAAAAAAAGATTCCGACGAATTGAGAACCTCCTCCTTTTTTTGAAGTCGGTTAAAAATAGCTTATGTCCTTATTTGCGATGCAAACTATCTTTGCACATACTTACAGTGAACATCATCAACCCATCTTCAGCTCACTACTGAGCACAGGTCTCCCCTTAGAATGAGAATGGTTTGTTGTTGTGTGTGTAGTGTTTTAGAGTCAACGGGACCCTATTACTAAGCCTCCGCTGTCCGTCCGTCCGTCCGTCTGTCAGCGGGCTGTATCTCGTGAACCATAATAGGTAGAGAGTTGAAATTTTCACAGAATGTGTATATTTCTAAGAACGCTATGATAACAAACAATAAAAATTTCAAAATGGCTGCCACAAAAATTAAAAAGTGTTATTTCTCGTACGATGGTACAGAACCTTTCGTATACGAGTTCAACTCGCACTTAACTGATTTTTAGGTATATTATTTATTTTCTTCTTAAGGCAAAAACCGTTAGTGACTTTTTGACCTATTTATACCGGAAGTCAGCGCAAAGTTTGCGGTAGACAAAAACGCGTTTCCGTTCCAAGCAGATGGTTTGGTTTGGTTGCACAGATAAAAAAATATTACTTTCTCTGCAGGTGCATTGAAGATTAGGATTTGGGATTATTTTACCGTTACATTTACCATTATTTTATGTGCGACTAACGACCCGCCCCGGCTTCGCATGGGCAGCCAAAGTATTCATAGATTTTCGGATATATTTTAATGGTGCCCACTACGAAAAGCGGTAGATACTTCGAAAGATAGGCACTACGAATAGCCTAGTGATTATGACGTCGTCCTTCAATTGGAAGATCTCTAACTTTTCGGAGCTTATGTTCATTTTGCGGGTCCCCGAATGGGAGACCGAGATGAAATCACTGGCTCCGATGATAAAATTTTAACCGGAAGGAGCTTTCCTCCGGTTAAAATTTCAAAATACATAATATATTAATTAACTAACTAATGCCCGCGTCGCGTCGAATAAACACTTTTCTATATTTTCTACAAGAGAAACGTGCGAAGTAGGTATACTTAGATTTGACTATAAGTACCTACTATGTCATAATAAAAAACGAAACTGCAAGTTATGCACAACAAATAACGCTGAATAGGTGTTACTTGATGCCAATGACCGATATCATGCTTATTCATTGATCACGATACCTACCTACTTTGTACGTGTACCTATAATGTTTTTGTTCTAGTTTCTATTCTTATTAGTCGAGTCTGAACTATGACCGATATTTGATATCAATCAATCAATCAGCCTGTTTGCGTCCACATAGATCTTCCCATGAGTGTGCCACCACTCACGATCAGCTCTGCCTTCCTCATCCACCTACTTCCCGCTACCTTCTTAAGGTCGTCAGTCCAGCGGGTTGGAGGTCGTCCCACACTGCGCTTGTCGATACGCGGTCTGCACTCCAGAACACGTCTACCCCAGCGGATATAAAGATCAAGCCTCAATAACTCAACGGTTGAGGAGAGGACTGAATTCCGAAAGGTCGGTGGTACAAACACCACCCGTTGCACTATTGTCGTACCTATACTTGTTCCTAAGCTTATTTGGAGGGAAAAGGGGAATATTAGTCCTGATGAATGCTGATGTTAGCATGGCTAATACTCTTTTTTAAAATGAAAGATTATTTTATTCCCAGTCCAATAGTAGTAGGTTGCCTTATCAGAAGAGCAAAAACAGAAAAATTTGCATCTTAAAATTTGGATTAAGAACTTTTCAAAACATTACACTTTTATTTGGGCAGTCGTGTAAAAAAAGCTTTGCCACATGCAACCGCGTACGTCATTTTTCCCCCCCTAATCTTAAAATTAAGCCCACCATTCCTTGTGGATGAGTGATGAGTGATCTAAAACACATTTCTACATTCTTTTACACAAAAACTGTTCAACCGACACCTGGGCTACGGATGCGCGTTTCCGATTTAATTGAGCTATTTATAACTGTAACTTAGGGGTAACTTTGAACTTTCTTTATAACTTTCAGGGACCAACTGAGGGGTAACTTTTAAGAGAAGTTCGCTTCGGGGGTTACTGAGCTCACTGCATATGCATACGATGCGAGTACTAGTACTTAGTTTGATTCTCATTTGAATATTAACCAATCAGTACCCATATTATAAATGCGAAAGTGTGTTTGTTTGTTGGTTTGACCTTCAATCACGTCGCAACAGAGCAACGGACCGATGTGATTTTTTGCATGGGTATAGTTAATGACCTGGAGAGTGACATAGGCTGCGTTTTTCTACGTTAGGTTTGATTGCAAACAATCAAGATTACAAATTGTTTTGTACATGTGCAAGACATATAGCATTTATGCCGAGTTGGGACCTTTTTTTTCGGGGTGGCACACACATGACATAGTTTATTCCGGCGCTTCTTCTGCTTGAGGTCTTTTGACTTTACTGCTCAAGTATTAGAGGTGCCGGGATAACCTATCCAGTAGGTTTAACTGGTAATGTGTGGCACAGCCTTAAAAAATAAACGTTCTTTCTTTCTTTCAATCAAGCGTTAGTCTGTAAATTGAAAATTCTTAACGGTAGGGTGGGAGGAAGGGCATAGCGCATGCTGCACGTTGTACCATACAGATGTATCTCATTTGGTGGATCTTAAAAACGTACTTAGCTTGTTGTTCCTTGTGACAACAAGGTTGTCACGCACTGCAATAGCTTGTAATGATGACTATGTCGCGTGTCGCCCTGACGACAGCCTTTAGATGCGGGCTGTAACATGTTACTCGACCTAGAAAATTATCTTATCTGTAAGTTCAACTGCACACGACAGACGTAACAGTGTAATTATTATGTAATTAGCTGATTACCGGCGGTTACAGCTTTTATGTAATAGCCTTATCTTGGAAATGACTTGGGAAATAAAAAGCTCAGTGCTTAGGCGGTAAATTGTTATTTCATCATCATCATTATCAAATCTTATGTCGATGTTATCAACCGATAGGCGTCCACTACTGAGCATAGGTCTCTTGTAGGGACGCACATGACAAGTTCTTGCGCCGCCTGAATCCAGCGGTTCCCTGCGACTCCTTTGAAAACTCAGCGTTGGAAGACTCTTCTTAGAACGGTTGCTTTCCGTTACGAGGTCGTCATTCTAGCAGCTTGGGACCCCAACCTTGTGACGGTCCTTCACCGTTAAAGTACCTGGGTGATATTTAATTGCTTAAAACGTTCATAACATACCTACCCGATATCGAACCCCAGACCCCTAAATAGGAGGACCGCTTACGCTTACTCACTGAATATGTTTTTGTATCTCAGGAAATAGATTTGGTTATGGATATGTGTGTTTATTTTTTTGTATCTCAAAAATCGCGTAACGAATCTCACTCTATCATTAATCGATTAGGTACGAGTACATGTCGGATTCTGTTTTTTTGTAGTACGTTCAATTAAAAAAATCCAAGCACCGAAGGTGTGTGTCCAATTAAAAGAATACCAGAGCGCGTCCGTTGCGCAGGCAATCAACTTATGGGATACTTCTTAAGGAATGCTGTATTAAGTTCTCTGCCGTGCCAAATCGGTGTGTAATTTGTGACCTGGTCATATGTATTATATTGTACAGGTTTCAGGCTGAGATCTATAGAGCGCACTTTGACTTTGCTCAGACTTAAGATTGGGTTAAAACGAGACAGATTTGTGTGAGAGATATAGCTCTGTCTCGTTTTAACTCTGTCTTAAGTCTCAGCAAAGTCAGAGTGTGGTCTATAGATCTCACCCTAAGATTTAACTGACTTGAGACAGGTTGGCTTGAAGAGGCAACATTTTATTGGTTCCGGAGGATGGTCTATACCTTGACAGATACCGCTGGTTGGGCTGCGCGAACGAGCTCGGACCCGTAGTCCAGCCACCAGGCGATGCGTGGGACACCGTCGGTAAAAGTCCGACACAACCTTCATGCCTCCCAAGATACTGTTGTATCCATGACGGATCTCCCCACGAAAAAAAGATGGCTTGAAGAGGTAAGGAATATGAGTTGAGGAGAAAACGGAGGGAGGCATTTGCGCAGTTTAGTTTTTTTTAGTAAAAGAATATTAGCCAAGTTAAGTAATACTGATTAATATACCCCTTTCCCTTCCAATTAAGCGTAAAGCTTGTGCTAGGAGTGCAACGGGTGGGATTTGAACCGGCGCGCGGCGACCTATCGGTTTTCAGTCCGCTCCTTTAACCGTTGAGCTATCGAGGCCCTAATAAGAAACAAGACAAGTACCTAATGAATTCCATTTCTTCAAGAAAATGTTTCATTGAAATGAACTCTGGAGGAAAGTGTAGGAAATGTACCCATCTGTATATGACTTGTACTGTGCCTTCCTGTAACGTGGCGAGAATTTTCACATAATGGATCCACTCGAAATATTGTGGGGACATGCAAGGACTTTAAAAAAAAAATGTTCACGGGTGATCGAACAGTGTGATTGAAGTTCCTCTAAAAGGTTAGACACGCACAAGTGTGAATTCGACCTTTCATGGGGTAGGGTTGTCTTTGTCATTTCTTCATTTCATAAAAGGTGACTTCGAACAAGTTTCTCAGCGTAATATGTAAAACTAGCTGATGCCAAAGACTTCGTCCGCGTGGATTTTTCAAAATTCCTCGGGAACTCTTTGATTTTCCGGGATAAAAGTACCCTTAGTGTTAATCCAGGGTATAATCTATCTACATTCCAAACTTCAGCCAAATCTGTCCAGTAATTTTTGCGTGAAAGGGTAACAAACATACACACACACATACTATTAAACTTTCGCCTTTATAATATTAGTGTGATGTATACTAACAGCTGATGCCTCGACTTCGTCTGCGTAGATTTAGGTTTGGTAAAATTATCGTAGAAACTCTTTAGTCTGGGATAAAACGTATCATGTAAAATATACTAACCGGAACTACTGAACCGATTTTAAAAATTCGTTCACCAGTAGAAAGCTACATTATTCCTGAGTGACATATAGGCTATACGGGATCTTTAAAAACCTAAATCTACGCAGGCGAAGCCGAGGGCATCATCTAGTATTTAATAATTGTTAACCCATTTAATTTTGTTTTGATTATCTACGTGTTAAGTTTATTTTAAACTTTAACTTTTAATTTAATTTAGAATTAATAACGTTTAACGTTATTAATTCTAAATCGAGATTTAAAATTAAATATTTAGCGTAATAAAACGTTTATCACGTAATCTGTTGGTTCTACAAACTTCTAAGTTTTCTCGAATAAAACTGTGAATATGAAAATACAAGTAATCTAAATATATAAAAGGAAAAGATGACTGACTGACTGACTGATCTATCAACGCACAGCTCAAACTACTGGAGGGATCGGGCTGAAATAGGGCATGCAGATATGCTATTGTGACGTAGGCATCCGCTAAAACGGATTTTTGAAAATTCAACCCCTAAGGGGATGAAATAGGGGTTTGAAATTTGTGAATTCCACGCGGACGAAGTCGCGAGCATAAGCTCGTACCTAATATGTATTTGAAATACAGTGTTTTACATTTTTTGTGACAGCCCTATCAAAGGGTAAAGCGGTCCGTCATAGTTTAAAAGAGATTTTAGGGGTAAAAAGTTGATGCATTAGTGATGCGTGACTCAACACTCATAGTTTTATTTTTTTGGTAATTATTTAATAATTTAATAATTGAGAATATTATTTTAACGACCGTTAAATGTGGGTCTTTTCAATCCTTGTAAGTTTTATTGTATTCAAAACTGGAGTCAAAATATTATTTCATCATCTCGACCAATCGCCCGGTCCACTACTGAGTACGGGTCTTCTCTGCGAATGAGAAGGGTGTATGCCTTAGTCCACTACGCTGGCCAAGTGCGGATGGGCAGAGTTCACACTCTTTGAGAACATTTTGGGGAACTTTCAATCATACAGGTTTCCTCACACTGTTTCCTTTCACCGCTAAAGCAAATGATATTTAATTGCCTAAAAAGAAGATTAGAAGATTAAGAAGTTTTAGCTTTTTTATTATAATACACATAATATTATATTTATCACTTTTATTGCGATCGTTGTACATTTTTTGGGCGAGAAACTATTCGATAGCTTGTCGCTTCCTCGTCGGCGGGTGGGACAAGTGCCTAAGTCAACTAGAAATTGACCGACTTGGGAATCAAACCTGGAACTTTCGTGGAGTCACTGCATTGCCAACCCTGAGCTAGAAGCATCTTTCTTGATTCTTACGTTCACTTTTATTTGTTGTAAGTTGACGACAAATTCACTTTCATTAAAATCAAATCTTCACTTTTTATAATAACTCATAAAAAGTAAAAGAAAATGTAATAATGTAGTGAACGAAACACGGTACACGGTTTAGAAATCATACAGTTGCTTCCTATTTACTGTCTCGAGTAGCACCAACATTATAACCTTGCGAGCAAGCTTTGATGACCTCCCTGGCGCAGTGATAAGCACTGTGGTCTTATTAGTGGGAGGTTCCACGGTTCGATTCCTGACAGGGGTTTGGAATTTCAAAATTTCTGGTCTGGTCTGGTGGGAGGCTTCGGCCGGGGCTAGTTAGCACTCTACCGGCAAAGCCGTACCGCCAAGTGATTTGGCGTTCCAGTACGATGCCGTGTAGAAACCAAAGGGGCATGGCTTTAATAAAAACTGCCATGCCCCTTCCATGTTAGCCCGCTTCCATTTTAGACTGCATCATCACTTAACACCAGGTGAGATTGCAGTCAAGGGCCAACTTGTATCTGAAAAAAAAGCTCTTCTTCTCCATTCTAAAAACTGAGCAAGATTTCGGGACGCAAACTATGGCATTTTCCCGCAATCCTAACTTCCTACTTATGTATTAATTTAAACATCATTTGACATGATAATATGTTGAAACTCTTGCCACGAAAGCATTCGATAAATAAATAAAATACGGTGTAAACTTTAAATAAATGATAAGACACATTTTTGACCATTTAAACTTTAAAAGGTCAAACATGCTTACGGATAATGGTTTTTTATTTTCCTTCAAGTATTGTAGATAATAGATATTCGAGTATTTCTTACAAAGATTTCCTCAGGATACGGCCCTTGTGCAGCTTGTGTCCATCGGCTCTTATGTTCAGATCGTTTTTCTACAGGGAACGCTACGTTTTTAGCGGAGCCGCAATTCCAGCACCTTGAGAGTTGGGATCCAACCCTACTGTAGCCTGCCACACTGTATAATTGCTAAGCTGTGGTCCCAGACACATTAAAGTTATTGCTCTTATTATGATTTCATCACACTGACCTACTCAACAGCTTTTTTTAGTTTTTACCTATCATAGACAATTGCCTCTCTAGACGCAGGTCTTCGAGCGGGACTAATGACGGATTCAAAGCGAGAGTGACTTTTTTTAAAATATTTAAGACTTTTTTTAACATTAAGAGCGAAGGACGATGGTAATGTATGTCAGATTATTTATAGTAGAGCTTTTTGTATACTTTGATTCGTTTTCATTTCATACTAGACTTAGCTCGCGGCTTCGTCCTCAAGTTGAGCATGAAAAAATAAAAATCCTGAAATACTTTTGTAATTTTGTAGAGTTAGGTAATAAAAGTAAATAGAGCTTAGTTGCGGTGATTTTGAATAAAGCTGTTGCAGATCTGCCCCCCAACTGTGTAAGAATAACCAGTTCATGGCTATCGCAATCGTCAAGAAATTCTGCCCTTTGATTGGCTGTGAAAAAATGTAAACAGCGAATCAACCAATCAAAGGGCAGAATTTCTTGACGATTGCGATAGCGATGAAATTGTTATGCTTACACAATCGGGGGG
Source organism: Maniola hyperantus (assembly GCF_902806685.2). Lineage (NCBI taxonomy): Eukaryota > Metazoa > Arthropoda > Insecta > Lepidoptera > Nymphalidae > Maniola > Maniola hyperantus. The sequence goes on from NC_048557.2 coordinate 8,406,246, forward strand.
CTGTACGTGAATTTGTTTTCAAAAGTAAAAACTGTAGGTATGATATATACTGGTGTGATACTGGTATGTTGGTGGTAGGTGTATATATTCGTTTGCAAGGAGGCATCGGGCAATAATGCGCTAGTGCGCGCGCAGCGTAGCGAGGTTGACAGGTGCCAATCTTGTGCGTGCGCGCGCGCAGGACGAATGCACACGGGGTGATTTGTTTGGAAAAAGATCCTTGTAGTCAAGGCTCGTTTTGCAAAGATCAGCCCCCCAATTGTGTAAGAATAACCATTTCATGGCTATCGCAATCGTCAAGAAATTCTGCCATTTGATTGGTTGATTCGCTGTTTACATTTTTTCACAGCCAATCAAAGGGCAGAATTCTTGACGATTGCGATAGCCATGAAATGGTTATTCTTACACAATTGGGGGGCTGATTTTGATTTTGATTGAAGAGCTGATTTTTCATTTTGAGAGATTTGTTTTGAGAATAAATTTACGTATCTGTGATACCGTGTAGCGTCTTTTAATAAAAACGTTTTCAGTCCACCCTTTTGCGTTTCCAACTTATGCTTGGACGGTTATGTAGTTAAAAAATGTTATTATTAATTTTAAATACATATCAAAAATTGCGGACCGGCAGGAATCGAATCCGCATCTCCTGGAATCGCACCCGACGCTCCTATCACTAAGCTACAGCACGCTTGCTGCGGCCGGTGACAAAATTTGTTATATGTATGCTCACTAAGTACTGAAGCGACTGTCTGCATGCCAAATTTTATCACGATCCGTCTAGTAGTTTGAGCTGTGCGTTGATAGATCAGTCAGTCAGTCAGTCAGTTACCTTTTTCTTTTATATATTTAGATTAAGTTTTCGTTTTGTGTCAGAATATGGGCAAGAAAAATGAGTTTTATCGTGTAGTATGTCTCGACGTATCGTACAAATAAGTTCACGCGTCACAAACTCCTGCAGTGATTGCGGAGGATGTCAGCCATTAAGGACCCCTCGCATGCCCGTGCTCGATAAGTGAAGCGAGCGACGGTTACAGGTACCACTGTTTAGGTGCTTACAACTAACAAACTATCTGACCGTTGTGAAGTTGTAGATATGCCGTTGTGATATGTGGTGTGTCCTTCCCGTCCTGAATGGTGCTGAAACGATCATCGTTATCATCACCATGATCAACCATCGCCGGCACACTGCAGGTTTCCCCTCACGATGTTTTCCTTCACCGTTAAAGCAAGTGATTAGGTACCACTGTTTAGGTGCTTATAGTAACAAAATATCTGACCGTTGTGAAGTCGTCCTTCCCGTCCTGAATGGTGCTGAAACGATCATCATGATCATCATGATCAACCATCGCCGGCACACTGCATGTTTCCTCACGATGTTTTCCTGCACCGTTAAAGCAAGTGATATTTAATTACATAAATAACTCCGAAAAATCAGAGGTGCGTGCCTAGGATCGAATCCCCGACCTCCGATTGAAAGGCGGACGTCCTAACCACTAAGGCTATCACAGCTTAGGTCCTTACAAGTAACAAACTATCTGACTGTTGTGTTGTGAAGTTGTAGGTATCGGTGTGTTCGTCCCGTCCTGAATGGTGCTGAAACGATCATCATCATCATCATGATCAACCCATCGCCGGCTCACTGCAGAGCGCGGGTCTCGTCTCAGAATGAGAAGGGTTTGGCCATAGTCTCCACGCTGGCCATGTGCGGATTGGAAAACTTCACACACCTTTGAAAATATTATGAAGAACTCACAGGCATGCAGGTTTCCTCACGATGTTTTCCTTCACTGTTAAAGCAAGTGATATTTAATTACTTAAAACGCACATAACTCGGAAAAATTTAAAGTGTATAGCTCAACCTTTACATGCATTTATTTTATTAACCGACTTCAAAAAAAGGAGGAGGTTCTCAATTCGTCGGAATCTTTTTTTATTTTTTATGTATGTTCCCCGATTACTCGATGACGCCTGGACCGATTTTGAAAATTCTTTTTTTGTTTGAAAGGGTATACTTCAATGTTGGTCCCATTTAAATTTGGTGAAGATCTGATGAACATCTTCGAAGATAGATACTGGAACTCCTCAACGGATAAGAGTAAATTGCTCGCGATCAGTGTAATAGCTTAGTAAACAGTAGATTTTTAACCAGTCATAGCATAATTCCATGGGGCCACTAAAAATTGTGAAATAATTTTTTTTTACAAAAAAAATAAAAACCGACTTCGATACACAAACACTAAAAATTGAAAAATAATTTAATTTATTACCGAATATATTATGTATACAAGAGTTAATATAGTTCCATAATAATATTTTTGGGGTCGGTGCCAATGAGGTGCCATTGTGGAGTCTCATAAAAATATGAAGTCTAGACGATTCGCGCAGCTAAAGCTAATTGGCACCGGCACCAAAAAGTATTATTATGGAACTATATTAACTCTTGTATACATAATATATTCGGTAATAAATTAAATTATTTTTCAATTTTTAGTGTTTGTGTGTCGAAGTCGGTTTATATTTTTTTTGTAATTTTTTTTATTTATTTAGCATATTATGCTCGCCACTTTGTCCGCGTGGACTACACAAGTTTCAATGATACTTACGACATTAATTAGCAGATACTTACGACGTCATAATAGCTCTACATGCCAAATTTCAGCCCGATCCGTCCTGTGGTTTGAGCTGTGCGTTGATAGTCAGTCAGTCAGTCACCTTTTCATTTTATATGTTTTATTTTCCTGTTGACCGTGGTTAATTCAAAAAAAGCGTTATCATCTAGGTCTCGAGTTAACGTGGATAAGTCGCGTCATCCTCACTTTCGCTGTCGGTAAATAAAAGTGAGAACTGAAGTATTATTACAGCTTTATGATATGTATTATGTGGATACTAGACTTTCATGTTTAGCTTTGTTAAGTAGGTACAGGTAGGAAGTAGGTTTACCTTTTTAAATTGTATCTCAGTAGGTATTTTTGTTTTGGTGGGTACTCTACCAAGGAGTAACTATAACAGCTAAATATTATGTTGTAAGATTTAGATAACATACCTATGTAGACAACAGGGTATTCGGGACGGACAGACACTGCACCGCACCGCAGCGCACCTCACCGCACCGCACCACAGCGCAGCGCAACGCACCGTAGCGCACCGAACCACACAGCACCGCACCGCATTGCCCCGTAGCGCAGCGCAGCGCGATACCATTTTGGCCGATTTATGCAAACTTAACGTTAAAAAGTTAACCTTGGTTATAACTTTGAATAGATATCTGCACTAGAGGCAGAGGTAAAAAGTTTAAACACTTGCCTACCTATTTGGAGTAGAAAATACAACTCATATTAATTATTATTATTATTATTATTATTTATTTCTATGCCACAGGGGAATCGAAAAATATTTCTTCAGGACGAACAAGAACTTCGGCGTTGTAACTTGTAACCTTCCAAAAAAGTTAACAAAAGGGATGTGACGATGACTGAGCGTTCACATCACACTTACTTGTACAAGATTTAATGCATCACTTCCATAAAAAAGTGGTACAAAAACCACGAAGGAAATTAGGATACGTGGTACTCAAAATTGGTGTTGGTTATATAAAAAACCGGTCAAGTGCGAGTCGGAATGCACACGAAGGGTTCCGTACCATCGTACAAGATACTCGTAGATCATACTATCGTTAGTGATTTCCATTATGATATGTAGAAGAAACCAGCTTTACTCGCATATTTAGTCGACGTTAGCCCGACTAGCTTTGAACCCATCCGGGTCCTTTTTCACAGAGGCAGTGCAGGTGTGCGGGGCGCACACCCGCACAGGCCTCGCGCTAACTCGGTCCGGGCGAGAGCAGTGACGTGTGGGTGTGCGGAGCATCCCCCGCCTCATACACCGATTGCCATCGAACAGGTTGAGACTTGAGATACGAACCTATTACCTGCCCTACAACGAAGTGATCCTATACGGTATTTTGGTCTTTTTGAGGTACGAAACCCTAAAAAAGGATGGTCATCACAATTCTTTGACCGCATAATCCTCGGAAGCGTAATGAGAAAGAAGTCAGTTAAAAAATTTGGAAACCACAACTGGTTAATGTTCAAACTACCGAAAAATTGTTTTGGTTATAATATCCATAAGAGCCGTGATAGCCTAGTGGTTAAAACGTCCGCCTCCTATTTGGAAGGTCGGGGTTCCATCCTGGGCACCTCTAACTTTTCCGAGTACTTTATTATGTGCGTTTTATACAATTAAATTCCCTTGTTTAACGGTGAAGGAAAACATCGTGAAGAAACCTACATGCCTGAAATTTCTCCACAATGTTCTCAAAGATGTTCTGCCAAACCAAACTTGACCAGTATGATGAAATATGGCCTTAGCCCTTCTCATTCTGAGACGTGACCCAAGCTCATTGCTTAATAGTGGCCGGCGATTTGTTGATTATGATAAATATGAAATTAGATAAACTAAATTATCATGTAAGCTGTGATAGATGTGTGGTCAGGACGTCCGCCTCCTAATTGGAGGTCGGAGGTTCGATCTCGGGCACGCACCTCTTACTTTTCGGAGTTATGTGCGTTTTAGTAATTAAATATCACTTGCTTCAACAGTGAAGGAAAACATCGTGAGGAAACCCGCATGCCTGAGAGTTCTCCATAATGTTGTCAAAGGTGTGTGAAGTCTGCCAATCTACGATCGATAAGACTACGGCCAAAATCTTTCTCAATCTAGGAGAATACCTGTCCTCTGTGGTGAGCCAGCGATGGGTTGATCATGAAATTATCATGCTTAATAAAACTTCTGAAATTATTTGCAAAATTTAGATGTTATGTTACATGTAAATCTCTACACAAAATATATTCAAATTAAAAGTTAATTAATTAATAATTTAAACTAAAACTAAAACCTTAAAAAATATAATATTATAACTAAAATATTTTATTAAAAGGAGTTCCTCTAGGCAAGGTTCCGCAGATACTGGCAGCGTTCCCCCTTTGAATAGCTAGGCTAATTCTTTGTCCGAGGTAGCTGCCAGCTCTTCGGTCTCCTGTGATGTCGACTAACCTTTTTGCTATTTCCTTAAAAAGTCTTATAGCGCTAGGACCTCACGGACCAAGGGTCTCGACACCGAATGGGACAAATTCATATTCGGAGCCCTGTATTTGCATGTTTTGGCTTTTTCAGCCGCTTCACATGCCGCACCAGCTCTGTTGTTGGTTCCATGTAGATGGGAAGGGGCCATCGTGTCTGAACAGGTTGCATCCCATACCAGCACCCGGCCCACCTTCCATGGAATCAAACTCAAATGACATGTAAATTAGATGTCGTTTTCCAACAATGAAACTGTATCAAATTAACAATTCATTGTTTAGGTTGGTAGCTAATATGAAATCATACGGTCCGTTGATCTATTGTTAGAATTTTTGATGTCACAATGAAAAACAATGACCCCGAGTTGACCCCTACTTTGTATTGTAGCCTAAAAAGTTTAACCATAACTTATTATAAAAGGCATAGATAAGCCCTGGTAAAAAGCAAAAACTAAGGATTCAAGTTTTTAATGGGCTTTAAAGCAATCTATCTACTTAATCTAATCTAAATTAGCCTATACCGTCTCACGAATGGGCATTGGCCTAGCTACCTCCGATTTCTCATAGCTCGGTCCCTCTTCAGGCCATAGACATATTGTGTATTTACAGGCTTTCAAACCCCTATTTTACCCCATTAGAGATTTAATTTTCAAAAATCCTTTCTTAGCCGGCGTGTACGTCATTTTAAATAGCTATATCTGCATGTCAATATTTCAGTCCGATCCATCTAGCAGTGGTCAACAATATTTCATAACCCTATTTTACCCCAATGGATTGAATTTTTTAAAAGTTTTTCTTAGCGGACGTCTACGTCCTATGTTCATGCAAAATTTCAGCCCGATGCGTCCAGTAGTTTGAGCTGTGCGTTGATAGATCAGTTAGTCAGTCACCTTTTCCTTTTATATATTTAGAGTAGTTATTCTCAATGACTTTTGTGGCCTATTAAATCGTTAAGTAAAGAGTGTTCAAGTATTACGACTTTTACGTACTCAGAGCCAGGCAAAGTCGCCTGCATACTTTATCTATGTAGTAAATAAAAGGGATATACTAAACAAGTGTGTCGGCCTTTAGATAAGGGCTAAGCAACGTGACACACTTGAATAGGACCAAATCAGGAGGGTGAAGCATTGTGTTCAATATAACAAGTGCAGTTTACAAGAGGAAGGGTCACACGGGTAGTATGAGAACAAGGGAGGTGTAGAGTTGCCTAAGTGTAAAATACTAGCTGATGCTCGCGACTTTGTCCGCGTGGACTATACAAATTTCAAACCCCTATTTCACAGAATTTTCAAAAATCCTTTTTTAGCGAATGCCTACGTCATAGTAGCTAGGTATATCAGGGGACCTACCGCGGTTGTTTGACAGCTATAATGTCACGATCGCAATCATCTCTGATTGGTTAATGCTCGCTCACTATTGGCCACCATGCATTGTTGCAACCAGAATCGCACAAATTCAGCCAATCAGAACAATTGAGATTGTAATAATGATTGATGCAGGTTTTAGACAATCGCCCTGCTGGATGCCAAATTTCAGCCCGATCCGTCCAGTAGTTTGAGCTGTGCGTTAATAGATCAGTCAGTCAGTCACCTTTTCCTGTTATATATTTAGATAATACAGAAAGATAATCTTGCTATGTTGCACTGACGATGCTGCACTGCCCGTGGTACAAGCTCCCTCTGTATCAAATTTAATCAAAATCGGTTAAACAGATGACCGTGAAAAGTGAGCAGACAGAGAGACAGACACACATTCACAATATTAGTATGGAAGTATGGATATAAGATATGTGTATGGGTTCATCATGATCAACTTATCGCCGGCACACTGCTCTGGCACTGGTCTCCTCTCAGAGTGAGAAGGGTTTTGGCTATAGTCCAGTCCACCACGCCTGGCCATGTGCGGATTGGCAGACTTCACACACCTTTGAGAACATTATGGAGAACTCTTAGGCATGCAGATTTCTTCAAGATGTTTTTCTTTACCGTTCAATCATGTGATATTTAATTGCTTAAAACGCACATAGGTCCAGAAAGTTAGAGGTGCGTGCTCGGGGTCGAACCCCTGACCTCCAATCAGAAGGCGGACGTCCTAACCACTAGGCTATCAAGGGTTTTAGTATATTGTGCACATTTTGTAAAAAAATCATACAAATATTTAACCAGAAAACTCTTTATATAACTAGGCCAATTGCATGGGAGGTGGATCTGACTCCTAACTAAATTACCTGTGCCTAGAATGTCATTATTAGTATGGATTAACACGGCTCTATTCATTGCTTTGTCCAAACGTCTTACTAGCCCTCCTCACAAAATTTAGAGCTTAGAAAGGATGTTAAAAAGGACAAAGATTTGGACAAAAGCATCTTTGCACGTGTGGCTACACGTGGTCGGGTCAACGCACCATCAAAAACAATACGCTCTCATTAGAACGCTTGATTAAATTAGAAAAAAAACGAATCTATGGTTTCAACGGATCCAATTTGAGCATTATCTTTTGTTTATATGCAGCTGCAGTTTCGTGTTGTGGTCAAATACAAAACAAATTGATCTATGATTTGAATAAGACAAACGGCTTCGATATACTATTTTATTAGCTTTACACAATTTCTTTAACGGTCGTTTCTAAAGATACTAGCTATTACCAGCGGCTTTGCACGCAGGAGTCAAGGGAATAACAATAATTAGTATCCTAATAACTAAAACATTTTCTTCGAAAATTCATCATCATTATCAGTGATCAACCCATGACCGGCTCACTACAGAGCACGGGTCTCCTCTCAGAATGAGAAGGGGTTTGGCCATAGTATTCCACGCTAACCAAGTGCGGATTTGCAAACTTCACACACCTTTGAGAACATTATAGAGAACTTTAGGCTTGCCTGTTTTCTTGCGATGTTTTCCTTGCGGGCGTCTTAACCACTAGGCTATCACAGTTTAGTCAAGAATACAGATTTTTAATAAGTAAGTAACTACATACCTTATAGTTTTTGCACAGATTTCATTTAGATCTACGATAGCATGAGCTAAATATTCATTTGAATTTCAGCTGGGTTTCTATTGACTATCTAAATATATAAAATTCAAAGTCCTGACTGACTGACTGACATAGATATCAACGCACAGCCTAAACCGCTGGTCCTAAAGACATGAAATTTGGAGGGTCTATTCTTTGTACAGAGTAGGTATCCACTAAGAAAGGATTTTTCGAAATTCCACGGAAGTCGGTCATTTTTCAAGTTTTTTGCATGAAAATTGGTATTTGGGTTTTCGATTACAAATGAAGAAATACGTGTTTCAGGATTTTAGGAAAATTCGCCCATAAGGGTGGTAAAATAGGGGATGTAAGTTTTTATGGGAAAGTTTTAATTATTGATATTATAATTGACTTGAAATTTGGAAAGTACGTTTTTTCTTGAGGTTAGAGGTGTCAGCTAAGAAACGACTATGAGAAAATCCCCCCCCCCCAAAGGAGTGAAATCCTGACATTGTGTTTAGCATTTTATAACATTTTGTCTTGAAAGATAGGCACATCCTATCATTCCTAGAATCTGCTTTCCGAGCCAATGCAGTTGTAGAACGATTTAAGCCCGCTCTGAGTAAGTGGATATTGGATTACTCTTTCTACTCTATTAAAGAATTTTCAATTTAATAAAACGTCGAAAAAATTATGAATATTACTTAGGTATATTGTAAAATATGGTATGCCAGAAATGGCTGGATGCATGCTGTATTCACAACGAATAAATGTTAAATGTTAGAGTCTGAAGCTTAACATGCCTACTTGAAAATATAAACATGCAAGTTGAACATAAAATTAAATTAAGAAATAGGCATTTGATACGTGAGTCACGAAATATTCGGAGCTTGGCAATAAATCACGCAGTCTACGAGCTTGTAGCCGTTGTAGGTATTTCGTAGCGTTGTAGACATGTTGTAATTTTTCTCCTACTCGTAAATTGAGAATATTTTAGCCTTGCCACTTCTCCTTTCCTCATCAAGCCACTTCCCGTCAGTTTTTTTATACCGTACTCTATATAGGTTGAACGAGATGGTCTGGTCAATGCGAAAAAGGATTACTTGTAGAAAATAAATGGTAATTTTTAATTAGGGGATAGACAATTAGGGCGATTACGCACTGCATCCGATTCGAAACCGTGAAAATACGTTCCGAAATAGTCACAGAACGATTTGTATGATAGCTCCGACTGCCATCATTCTAATTCTCTCCGTCATCCGGGAGCATAATCTCGGATGTGCCATCAGGTTCAAATCGGACGTAGGACGTAGATATGTCAAAGAAATCCACTGAATATCTTGGATTTGTATCAGAGATCGGATTAGTGCGTAAGCAATATCCGAGTTCGGTCTGAGTGGGGGGGTTCGAAACTAGTCGGGCTAACGTCGACTAAACACGTATCTTATACATGACGGAAATCACTCAGGATAGTTTCATTTGAACGCTAATAAATCCGTATTTGCACGGATTCGGATCGGATGAGTGCGTGATCGCTCTTAATCTTTAATTTAAAATCGTTTATTTTCTATAAAGTTTCGTCAGGTGATATTTTCAAGGTTTATATAGGTACGTAGCATCTGATGGGAGGTCAATGACGTTAAGGTGGTAAATAGTAAACACCTTTTACCTACAGGTGTTTTGTTTTATTTGGAAATGTATGCTCTATTACAAATCACCTACGCATTTAACAAAAAAATGTTATGATTAGTATGCAAACACATTTTGTATTTTTGAGGTTAAAAATATAATTTATGCGCTACTTGAGAGTAGCTCAGATTTTTTCTTCCATTCGTACTTATTTAAAATGTCTGGCTGCTAAACAGAACAGCTATTTTGAGTCCACCATCATATAATAATATCTTGTTGTTTTTAACCGACTTCAAAAAAAGGAGGAGGTTCTCAATTCGACTGTATGTTTTTTTTTTGAATGTTTGTTACGCGATTACTCCGTAAATTATGAACCGATTTTGATAATTCTTTTTTTGTTCTGTAGGACATACTTCAGAGGTGGTGATATTATAATGTAGTGCCATACATAAAATCTGTATTTTTCACTTACTAGGTACTACGACTCGTTTTCAAAACTACTAGATTGCACATTAAAAAATTGGTGAATTACATTGTTATATTTTTTCAGTTTTCTAACTTACTTTCTATCTATCTTAAGTACTAAGTACAATTAGATTCCTACATGGAAATCTGTAATTCCGAGTAGGTACAAAACCTACCTACGTACGAAATAGGCCATCACCACAGGTTTGACAGACTTTTATAACATAAGTAATATTCATCTGTTGAGAATGGCTCTACCCCATTTGAAATGTTGAATGAAATTACCGCGAAGCAAAAATGAATTTTTTTCTTACAGAAACTGTTATTTCATACTTTTCATTAGTTAGGTAGGTATATTTACTAACGACTTAGTAAATAAATCAACAAAACACTTTAACTTTTTCGTAAAATTACTAAGATAATTCTTTATAAGTCTTTATAATTCTACATATTTGATGCAATGTTATTTATTAACTTTACTTAAAAGTAAATCTATATTTCGCTTAAGTAAATAAAATTAGGGAAATCACAAACGTATTAATTACTTAATAGGAAGGCAACGGAATACAAAGATTTTTTTTATATCTAAACTAAAAGTTTTAAAAAAATAAGGTAAGTAAATATAATTATATTAAGTGCATTGATAGACTATTATATAGATTAGAATTCAATTCTAATTGCAAGCAAACCTCGACGACTTTTAAATGTCTTACTTACCAATAAAGGAATTCACTAATTTATTGGTAGGCTACCTACGTGTCAGGTATTTTTTAAGGGCAATGTCTCATAGGGACAGGTGCCGGCTCCAAGGGCCAATTTCGATATTTGATAAAAAGGTGACTGACACTTTGAATATATTCAACCTGTTTCAATTACAACTTTTTATCAACTAGAAGTATAATGCGACTTTGTTTGCCCGAATCATTACCTAAATGGAAATCGAAATAAGAAGAAGTTTTATTAGAAAAACAACTTTTACAAGTGCTTTTCAAATTTCAATCTCATGCCATCCCCTCTCGCGGAATCCACGGGGGACCGGAGGGCTGGCAGTTTCCTCGGTCAGCATATTATACTGGCTATTCAACGAGTTAACGCAGCCAGCGTTCTGGGCACCTTGCCTCGTTATGTTGGTTTAGATGATATTTTCGATTTGTAATTTTAATATTGAACTAGCTTAAATGCCAGCGTCTACTACACAAATTTCGAACCACTATTTTAAATATCAAAATCGTTTCTTAGCATATGTCTACATCATTATAGCTATCCGTATGCCAAATTTCAGCCCGATCCGTCCAGTAGTTTGGTCCAGTCAGTTGGTGACCTTTTCGTTTTATATATTTAGATTATTATAGTGTGATTAGAGAGAACTGAATAAAATTACACATTAGTATATTGAATCAGTATATTATTAAAATTCCAGCCACTGGTTCCTACCAAGTACCTATCTAGGTGGAAATTAATATTTATGCACCAAATTTCAATTTAGCGCAAAGTTTTTCCTTACGGTATGATTTCTTCTTAAAAATAAAATAAAATCTAACAACATCTAGTGCCTTAATTCACAGTCACATGGTATTATGTATGTTGATGATAGGTGGGCAAGATGGGAGACGAATGATTGGGTATCTACTTGTGGTCGTACCACGTCGTACCCTACACTTACCTTATTGGTATCGTACTAGCTACTACCTTCTGAGTTCTGGATGATGCCCGTGATTTCGTCAATACAGTTTTTTTTTAATTCCGTGGAAATTGTGCGAAAATGTCTCTTCCTAGTCAAGATCCTGTCCAAGCAAAAAATAAGAAAAAACCAACTTACTAACAAACAAACACACTTTCGCATTTTTATTAGTAGGATTTACCTAGCTTCGTAGGTACATACCTACTCATAATACTTATCTACTTATTCGTAAAAAATATGACTAATGGATACAAAAAATTATAGGAACTAATTCGTACGTTTCTTATTTATTACAAAGAGTTTAACATTAACACGATATAAACAAGTCTATCGTACTTTATAGTGATTTACAATTTTTTTATTATAATTTTCATGTAATTTTTACAGGTGACTCTAATGGGCGTATTATATCAGATTAAAAAGTTCAATGACTGTCATTTTGCACCTTTTGAACTTGTTTTTTTATTGGTTAAGTAAAAAGCCAAATAGTTTATGGACATTAATTGGATTTTTTTCAAAATTACAGGCCTACGTAAAGGAAATTTTTCGATGGAATCGTTAAATAAAGATTCAATTAGCTGATATAGTTCAGTGACACTGGGTTAGCTTTTGCACCTTGATTTTTTTCAAATAAACTCCAAACACCTTGATTACTACCAAGATACCTATCTTGTTAGGTATTTATTGAACTAGGAATGTATATACTTAGCTGGTAAAGTCTTGACCACGAATTTTAAATAAGTAGGCAATTTATTTTTCACCTGTTTCACTTTTACCTTTCAAAAACTTTGGAGCGCCCAATTTCTTTTCAAGCCAGGATATGTTAGTGAGAGCTTTACAATTGTTTAGAAGACTAGTATTTAGACTCTAGTAGAATAAATATAGATGATAGATAGATCTATAGAAATATAGATAGATGGTACTGTAGGTAGGGAGGCGAAAAAAAAGCATATTTTGTACACAGGTCATTTGTGGTTTAAGTAGGTATAATACAGATCTCTAAAAAAAGATACGTATGTAAATACTGTAGGTAGGTTCGTTATTACACGTCATACCTTGCACGACCACTCTGCCAAGAGTGTTATGATGAAGAAGAAAAAACTCCGGTAAGTACTTCTATTACTTTACTAGCTCTGACACGGTGCGCGTTGTCCCGGTAACCATTTCTATCACCTTAAAAAAGATTCTCTGGTACTTCAGAATAGGTACTTAAGTACTTACCTACGAACGTAAGTATCGTTCCCTAACATTAATCAAAGGAACAATCTAATAGGGACGGGGCGATTTGTTCCCTCGTGTTATCACAAAAAGACGAGAGTTCCCGGAATGCTCTCAGCGTGTTTTATGTTCCCGAATGCAGGGCGTTGACCCCTGGATCACTTCCCAGTTCCCATAAGGCCATAAGGAATACATTTTGATGGAGTGAGTACGAGTCAGTGACCTCTACTAACACAAGTACGCTAGACTTGCGAATGCCGACCTGGTTTTGAAGCAACTTGACTATCGTCATTTTGTGCGCCTGGCGCTGGTAGCAGCACTGAGCGTAATAATATGAAAGTGTTCGGAGCTAAATGCTGGTGATGAGACATCCGTCAATGTAGTGTCAACCATAGACCATTTGACACAAAGTGTAAATTTTAATCCCTGGTACGCTCGGTGGGGCGCTTTGAATCAGCACAAAAATAACTGATTTTGTATGGTATACCTTTCCAGCGTACTTGTATATGTGCATTTCAGTGGTATGCGTGCTTTGTTTTGTGTTGGTTGATTGACAGCTGGCATCCATTGCAGCGGCTGTGGTGAGCGCTTTGACTTTGGTATTAATAAGTGGGAGGTCCTAGAATCGATTCCCGGCGGAGGCAAGTTGGATATTCATTCACAAATGTGAAAGTTTGTATGTTTGTTAGTTTTTCAATTGATAGTTTTATACATTACTAGCGACTCCGTTCGCGTGGATTACACAAATTTCAAACCCCTATTTTACCCCTTTAGGGGTATTTGAATTTTGATTAAACCATGCACTTCAGAATACGATAACTCTTTACAATAGGAGGGAGGGATTAAACAATCCATGACTAAGTTCCTGGCATTAGCTAGAAAATAATAGTTTTCAACCATAAATAACTTGATAACTAACTGTTCACTTCTATATCTCGAAAACTATTTGTGTGGTCTCAAATCACACGTGATTGATGGTCTTGAATCCTGGACTCTGTGAGTGGAAGTCGTTGGGTTTGTTTAGTTTTTGAAAATAAGACAAAAGGGATTAAATGTACTTCAGAATAAGATTACTCCTTTTTAGGGTTCCGTACTCAAAAGGAAAAACGGAACCCTTATAGGATCACTTTATTGTCTGTCTGTCTGTCGGTCTATCACGAAATCTACAGGGTACTTCCCATTGACCTACAATCATAAAATTTGGCAGATAAGTGAGTCTTATAGCAGACATTAGGAAAAAAAATTTGTAAACCGTGAATTTGTGGTTACATCACACAAAAAAAATTAAATTGTGGTCATGAACTAACAATTAGTATTTTCAATATTCGAAGTAAGATAACTAACTATATCAAGTGGGGTACCATATGAAGGGCTTCACCTGTGCATTCTAAAACAGACACTAATGGAAGGGGTATGGGAGGTTTTATTAAACCCATGCCCCTTTGGTTTCTACACTGCTATAAGTACCGGAACGCTAAAATAAGGTAGGGTGGTAACTAGCCACGGCCGAAGAAAATAGAATTTAGAAATTATAAAATTCCCAATCCCTGCCAGGAATGGAACCCGGGACCTCCCACTAATAAGACCACAGCGCTTACCACTGCGTCAGGTTGGTCGTCTATACTTTTTACAATATGAAGGAGGGATTAAAAGTAAACTCATTGTTATGATAAAGATTGGAGTGGTTGACGACATAGCATGTAAGAGGATATCTAGGTTCGATTTTCATAATTTTATTGAGATTATATAAAGCTCTGTCTAACTTTTAACTGCGCTACTGGTGTAAGACTACTGGAACCATTTTGTTAATCATCATCATCATTATCAATCGATAGACGTCCACTGCTGGACATAGGTCTCTTGAAGGGACTTCCACACACCACGGTCTTGCGCCCACCTGGATCCAGCGGTTCCCTGCGACTAGCTTGATATCATCTTTCCACAAGGAGGGTCTTCTAACGCTGCGCTTTCCGGTGCGAGGTCGCTATTCTAACCACAATTTTGTTAGTTTTTTTTAAATATTAACTATGATTAATAAAAATTGGATTTGGTTTAATAAACAAATAATTTAATATCAGACATACCCACAATAAGTACTTAGGTAGAAGAAGAATATGCTATAATTTTTTCGACAGCTCGATTAACAACTTAGATGCAATCTCGTCAGTGGTTAAACTCGTTAAACTGTTATTAGCCATTAATAGCTTGATAATACGTGCTCTAAACATTGTGACCACTCACCGGAACAAGTACAAGGAGTATTAATTACAAAATGGATAGTAAATATGGGGGAAATGCCTGCTATTGTCTATATTGTAGTGATGGATAAAATTGATATGAAAGCTCAGAGTCACTCAGCGGGAGAAAACTCGGACTGAGATAAGATAGACCGAACTTTGACTTTCCTTACACTATAGAGCGCACTTTGACTTTGCTTAGACTTAGACAGAGTTGAAAGGAGACAGAGCTATATCCCTCTCAAAAATCTGTCTCGTTTTAACTCAATCTTAAGTCTGAGCAAAGTCAAAGTGCTATAGATCTCCTTAGACGCAGTTAAAGCGACCAGCGTTAATATCACTGACAAAACGTAAGTCTGTCTGAGGTGGCGCTGATTTATTTGGTTCCTAAACCGTGAAAAATTTTGTTCGCTTGACCATAATAATATCTTGTCATTTATATCGATGAGAGTACGTAATTTAACTTGTGACTGATTTCATGCTGGTATTTGAACTGAATAATATGAATAAAATGCATCGATTGTATTATAGGTACTGATAAGCAATAACAAATATTACTATCAAGGGTCAATGAACTCTTATCACAGAAAGGTCAACTACCCAATAGATTTGTGGACACTTCTTACAATTCATAAGCAAATGGACAAGACCCCATAACAGAGTGTGAGTTCGATTCTCGGTTAGATATGTTTGCGAATGTTCGATAGTTTCTCCTTCTCTACTAGCTCACACGACGCGGACGTGACGTCCCAGCTTCACTCGGGTGGAATAGATAACAGATAAAAGAAGAATAAGTATAATATTTTTATATTTGACTATCTTATGCTGGCCACTATGTCCGAAATTGCTCGCGATTAGTGTAGTCCTCGCGGACGAAGTCGCCGGCATAAGCTAGTGACCTTTCCCCTCCAGCTAAGCGTCTCATGTTCAAGATGGTTTATTATATTTGGTAGCAGTACTTATTTAGGCACAATTCGGCAAACACTGACCGTCACGGTATATGGGCGACGACAATGCCTGTGAGTCCGCCTAAGCTCATTATGACTTTGAATATGCTTTGAACCTTTGAAGAATCCGCGATGTATGACATTTGAAATTGTACGCCTTTGTACGCTTGACAAACTGCATGCAATATGCAACATCTACCGAAAAATCGTGTAAGAAATTGCTGATGGCGCCTAACATAATTTGACTAGTTCATGCTCGCGACTTTGTCCGCGTGGACTACACCAATTTCAAACCCCTATTTCACCCCCTTGGGGGTTGAATTTTCAAAAATCCTTTCTTAGCGGATGCCTACGTCATAATAGCTATCTGCATGCCAAATTTTAGCCCGATACATCCAGCAGTTTGAGCTGTGCGTTGATAGATCTGACTCTGAGAAGAGACCCGTGCTCTGTAGTGAGCCGGCGATGGGTTGATCATGAGGATAATGATGATTATTTATATTATGTATTATTTCTTGTACGATGTTACGGAACTCTTCGTGAGCGAGCCCAACTTGCACATTATCGATTTTTAGGTATCCCTATGCCCAAAGGATAAAAAACGGGACATGGAATCACCATACCTGAAAATTTTCTCAATGTCCGCTTCACCCTTCAGATAAATCTCTTTTGTTTACTACATTCTTAATCCAAAGTAAATATGTAATAAATAAATCGCTTTTATGCCACACACCTACAGTTTAAAATCCAATATCTACGATGTTGAAAAACACAGCCTTGCAATTTAAGTAAATCGCTTTTATCGCAAAACCATAAAGTTTAAAATTCAACATCAAATATAATGATAAAATTGTCACTGAAAATTAAACTGTAATTACATGAATTTAAGAGTGATATTTGAATGTAATTAAAGAAATAAATATCAGAATCAGCTGCTCTGTTCCATACATCTGTCAGTTGAGGCGCGAACGCTGCGCGCGTATGGGCGTATGTCAGATTTTCCCGCCCTTCCGCGTTCGAATTTCGAATTCACGTTCGGAAATTCGTAAAAACTCTTTTAGTGAGACAACTTTCAGCAAGGAGTGCACATAACCTTTTCTTTGGTAAGCTATACAAACTTTTTTACGATTTACCTAGTTTTTTACCAAGACTATTTGGATGGGTTTTGGTTTTCAGAGATTCCGTTATAACTCAAAATTTTTATACTTTTAACTCTATAGATAAAACCTACATAATATGCAAATTCTTAAAATTCTGGACCCAGCAGTTTGAGCTGTACTACATCTTAATTCTTCTCTACATAGTATAAAATAAAGTCGCTTCCCGCTGTCTGTATGTATGTATGAACGCGTAGATCTTTTAAACTACGCAACGGATTTTAATGCGGTTTTCACCAACAGATGGAGTGATTCAAGAGAAAGGTTTATAGCTATAGCTTAATTCTCAAAAAATTAGAGATCCCTAGAGAAATTGAAATAATGTGAATTAGGTCGGAAAAAATCCTCTCATTTGAGAGTTTCCAAAGCAATGACACCTCAATGCCACCACATTAGTATCTACATTGCACCCATGCGAAGCCGGGGCGGGTCGCTAGTAATATATAAAATGAAAAGGTGACTGACTGATCTATCATCACACAGCTCAAACTACAGGACTGATTGGGCTGAAATTTGTCATACAGATAGCTATTATGATGTAGACATCCGCTATGAAAGGATTTTTGACCTCCCTAAGGGAGAAAAATAGGGGTTAGAAATTTATGTAGTCCATCGGACGAAGTCGTGGGAATAAGCTAGTTGGTAAAAAATAATGTCAGTTAGTTTCTCCTTGTATAAATATCGATACAATATTATAATGGTTTTATCTATTGTTTGTTTTGAGTACCTACGTGACTAAATGGTTTGTCGTTAGATAGGTACCTAATTGGTTTTAAATCTACATAGTTGCGTGACTAAGTTAAAAATAAGATATTATTCATAGAGATAAATCGTAAGTACGTTAGTACATAATAATTCATTGCTATTATTAGGTATTTTGCGATATCAATATTTTTTAATAGCGCAGCGTAGGTCGCATTTTTACTAATTTCCGTTTTCACATTTATGCAGTACCCGTAGTACAAGATTTTACGTCTCACCAAACCAAACCAAATTCGAGAGTCGAAATACTTCCGCGTTACTGTAAACTGGATCTTAAATGCCTTGTTTTAAAGCTCGTTTGTCTACACTTCTACAGCCAGCGCTCTAAGGGGAAACATTGCGAAATTAAAATCAGTGGCATTGAATATTTGACTTCAATTCAAGGCTGTTTAGGTCCATTTTACTGAAACGCGGAAGTATTTCGACTCTCGAATTTGGTTTGGTTTGGTGAGACGTAAAATCTTGTACTACGGGTACTGATCTTTTCAGCTGATGTTTAAATGTCTATCTTATTTTTTTTACTACCTACATCATCATCATCATCAAAAGATAGACGTCCACTGCTGGACATAGGTCTCTTGTATGGACTTCCACACGCCACGGTCTTGAGCCGCCTGAATCCAGCGGCTATCTGCGACTCGTCTGATGTCGTCCATGCGGACTCTTCCAACGCCTGCGTCTTCCGGTGCGAGGTCGCCATTCCAGCACCTTGAGAAGTTGAGACCCCACCGTTTATCGGTGTTCCGAATTATACCTATGTGCCCTGCCCCTACTTTCCTTCATGTTACGACATAATTACTTCATCATCATCGCCGGCCCACTACCAAGCACGGGTCTCCTCTCAGAATGAGAAGGGTTTGGCCATAGTCCACCACGCTGACCAAGTGGGATTGGCAGACTTCACACACCTTTGAGAACATCATAAATAGCTCTCAGGTGTGCAGGTTTCCTCACGATGTATTTCCTTCACCGTTAAACCAAGTGATATTTAATTAGGTACGTACTTAAAACGCACATAACTCCGAAAAGTTAGAGGTGCGTGCCCGGGATCGAACTCCCGAATAGGAGGTGGACGTCTTAACCACTAGGCTAACACAGCTTCTTTCTGTCATAATAATTCACTAGCTGATGCCCGCGACTTCGTCCGCGTGGAGTTAGGTTTTTAAAAATCCCGTGGGAACTCATTGATTTTCCGGGATAAAATGTAGCCTATGTCACTCTCCAGGTCTTTATCTATACCCATGCAAAAAATCTCGTCAATCCGTTGCACCGTTGTGACGTGATTGAAGGATAAACCAACAAACCAATAAACAAACAAACAAACACACTTTCGCATTTATGATAAGGGTACTGATTATTATAATAAGGGTACTGATTCAAATATACATTTAGCTATATAATATGTGATTAGATATTTTTAGGCATTACTTATAGGTAATGCGAGCATAGAAACACTTAAACTATAAAAATAGATATATACTTCATGGTGTCAAGAGGTTATGGGATACATGTGATATAATCCCATAACCCATTAGATATGGTATGTAGGATACTGCCGCCTTGGCCCACTCCCTTAATAGGAAGATGGTGGGAAAGGCAGCCCGCTATCCACGGTCAAGGGCATGGACATTGTACGAGTTATTATATTATTTCATACTAGCTTTTACTCGCGACTTCGTTCGCGTGAACTACACAAATGTAAAACCCCCATTTTACCCCTTTAGAGGTTGAATTATCTAAAATCCTTTGTTAGCTGATGTCTACGTCATAATAGCTCTATTTGCAAGCCAAATTTCAGCGCGAGCCGTCCAGTAGTTTGAGCTGTGCGTTGATAGATCAGTTAGTCAGTCACATTTTCCTTTTTAGGGTTCCGTATGTCAAAAGGAAAAAAGAAACCCTCATATAGGATCACTTTGTTGTCTGTCTGTCTGTCGTGTCTGTTAAGAAAACCGATGGGGTACTTAGCGTTGACCTAGAATCATGAAATTTCGCGGGTAGGTAGGTCTTATAGGCATAGCTGACATTCGGGGAAAAATCTGAAAACCGTTAATTTGTGGTTACATCACACAAAAAAAATTAAATTGTGGTCATGAACTAATGTAAGATAACTATATCAAGTGGGAAGTCATAAGAAAGGTCTTCATCTGTACATTCTAAAACAGATTTTTATTTATTTTTATGCATCATAGTTTTTGAATTATCGTGCAAAATGTCGAAAAATACGATTAAGTACGGACAGTTTCTTGACAGACAGACAGACAAACAAAGTGAACCAATAAGGGTTCCGTTTTTCCTTTTGAGGTACGGAACCCTAAAAATGCGGAACTCAGAACTTTGTAGCATGAAGAGTTATTTTGGATCAAAGAGTTAAGACAGGAAACTAGTTGTTTTCGTCGGGTCTTTTCACCCGAATCTTTTCTATCATAGGTTTATTATAATGCGAGTAACCGGAAATGTGACATCTGGCAAGTCAGGGTGAGGTCAACAGCCTTGTTCAGCTTAGAGCTTTACTGAGATGCGCTTGCGCAACCATACGCGATGCGTTTTCTTAGAATCGTAATTAAATTTTGTTTTTGAATGAGGTTCAACATATGTATTTAATAGTGATACGTGATCATAAATTTGAATTAAGTAGTAAATTAATTAAAAAATCAGTCAAGTGCGAGTCGGACTCGCATACAAAGGGTTCCCTACCATCATACAAAGAACCTGTTGGCACCCTTCCGGTACGGATCCCTGAAACAGACATTATGTACAATACCGGCAGTAAATATTGCACATCGAACTTTAGAGAGAGATTTCTGCTTCGTAGAGCGTCGTCTCTGTCACTCTTACCTGTGTGACGTTTCGTCGGTCTCAACGACAGAGACACCGCTCTACGAAACCATTAGGTATCTCTTTCTAAAGTTCGATGTGCAATATTTCCTGCCTGGTACTGTAGATTAAGCTGTGATAGCCTAGTGGTTAGGACGTCCGCCGTCTTTTCGGAGGTCGGGGGTTCGATCCCGGGCACGCACCTCTAACTTTTCGGAGTTATGTGTGTTTTAATTAATTAAATATCACTTGCTTTAACGGTGAAGGGAAACATCGTGAGGAAACCTGCATGCCTGAGAGTTCTCCATAATGTTCTCAAAGGTGTGTGAAGTCTAACAATCCGCACATGGCCACTATGGTAGACTATGGCCAAACCCTTCTCACTCTGAGAGGATATCCGTGCTTTGTAGTCAGCCGGTGATGGGTTGATCATGATGATGATGATGACTGTAGATTAACCGGGGACATTCTCAGTTTTAAATTTCACACATCACAAAATGAGACAGATTTACACAAAAACAATACGTCACGGTGCCGCGACGACGCGGGCTACGGTATATGGTAATTCTAAAACAATAAGCGTCAACAATGAATCTCATAAAAATCGGTTCAGTGATTCCTTTGTTTACGAACGCACGTTAACTCTCTGTAGTGTATCATTTAACCGGCTTCCTGCGACTCAGGTACCCACTAGCTAGCACGAGTTTTTATTTTTTATTCCTATCTGCATCTGCATGCCAAATTTTAGCCAGATCCGTCCAGTAGTTTGAGCTCTGCGTTGATAGATCAGTCAGTCAGTCAGTCAGTCAGTCACCTTTTCCTTTTATATATTTAAATTACAACTTAGCTGCGATCTCACTTGGTGATTGGTTATATTGAGTTGTTTGCAGCTTTTCTTAGCTACTTTCCAAACCATTGGTAGACATCTCGATTCGCCATACGTTGGTCTGCATGAAATAAACATTTAAGCACCTAGCTAGTTTAAAATTTATTGAATAAGTTTTAATCGTTAAAAAAATTCTTTAAATAGGAAAATTCTTTACCTACTACTGAATTTTATTATACAAAGTTTTGACTAGGGGTACTGACAGTAAATTCGTGAAGAAAAACGTCATCGAGTTTTGTTTTCGAAAACTATGAGTACAGGTCATACTAGGGACAGATGGGTTGTGGGTATAGTAAATCTAAATTGTCTAAACAGGTAAACATTCTCAATGGGCATGAAAAAATGCAAATTGACACTCGTAAAATGTGGTCAGAAGGAATGGGCGGTGTTGCGGCATCGCTTTCCGTGTATAGTCCCTACAAAATGACTCATTACGCGCTATTTTAACTCTATGGATCAACTGTCATGTCAAAAGTACGAACCACCTTTAGAATAAGGACTAAAATCGTACAATTTTGACATGGACACAAAAAGTTAAAATGGCGCGTGTGGAGTTAAATTTTACGCGTTATACTTATGACGTGCTTTAATGGTGGTCTCTCCGGCACTCGCTCCATACAAACGTAGTTTGTTTTGGTTTGTTGATTCAAATGAATGGTGCAAA
The DNA here is from genome assembly GCF_902806685.2 of Maniola hyperantus. Lineage (NCBI taxonomy): Eukaryota > Metazoa > Arthropoda > Insecta > Lepidoptera > Nymphalidae > Maniola > Maniola hyperantus. The sequence continues at coordinate 8,428,760 of NC_048557.2, forward strand.
CTCGATGGAATTTTTTAGACGCGTTCGAAAAACAAATATGTATGTATACGCGATAGGTCAAGATGGCAATAGGCGTCTGAGGCATTATTATTACAAATAAGAATTTTATAGGATATCCATAAAACCAATATCATCATCATCATGATCAACCCATCGCCGGGTCACTACAGAGCACGGGTCTCCTCTCAGAGTGAGAAGGGTTTGGCCATAGTCTAGCACGCTGGCCATGTGCGGATTGGTAGACTTCACACACCTTTGAGAACATTATGGAGAACTCTCAGGCATGCAGGTTTCTTCACGATGTTTTCCTTCACCGTTAAACGCACATAACTCCGAAAAGTTAGAGGTGCGTGCCCTGGATCGAACCCCCGATCTCCGAATAGAAGGCGGACGTCCTAACCACTAGGCTATCACAGCAAAATCCATATAATGTCATAATAATGCGTTTAATCCAAGATTAGTTTTAATCGTCTATTATTATTATGAAGCCCGATCTGTCGTCTTGATTTGGTATTCGATTGCATCATTGAAATTTCAATGGCCCATTCTTCGTAAAATTCTTAGTGCGTGTTACCATGTTTACTATGAAAATTTTGGGACAAGAAATTATTAAATATGTAAGTAATTAGATAGGTACCAACTAATAGTTTCAAAGTGTTTATTTGTTCAATCAAATCGATGGAGTCGAAGATTGAAGACTATTATAAAATAATGTCATAAATTATAACACCTATTAATGTAAGTAATAAGTATATGAGTACCCATATTATAAATGCGAAAGTGAAGCCAACAAATAAACATGTTCGTTGGTTTGTCTTTCAATCACGTCGCAACGGATTGACATGATTTTTTGTATGGGTATAGCTAAAGACTTATTAGAATCTGATTAAAATTACCAGCCAAAGTTAATTAAATTTTCATGGCATCTATTCGATTTGGAAGGTTCGAGTGTTTTCTCAACTTATCGAATAAATAAAAAGGTAACAGAACACACAGCATTACAGAGAAGATAAATGATAGAATAAAATCCTAAAAAGAAAAATAATATTATAATAATTATGTACTTTGTAAGAATTCCCATAAAGTTCGTCGAAATGCCAATACATGTATAACCTATTTCAGAATACATTATAGGTACCATAATGATTATGGCTATGGCATCGTATAAGCAATTGAATTCAAATAGTTTTGTGTTTAGCTCTCTATGAAAAAGTGTAGGATTAGGTACAATGAGCCTTTAACTTTTTATTGGCCATTCAATATAAGTAGTAAGCTTATTATGTGCATTTATCAAAATTTAAATATAATAATAAATATAATAAAACGATTATTTTAAATTATTTTCTTACACACATACATGGGCAGTATATTTTGATCTCGAACCATTTGTGTGCTTATTGTCATAAGTATATACCATTTACAGCCTCAATAGCTCAACCGGTAAAGGAGTGGTCTGAAAACCGAAAGGTCGAACGGTTCAAACCTCGCCCGTTGCACTATTGTCGTACCTACTCCTAGCACAAGCCTGGCGCTTAGTTGGAGAGGAAAGGGGAATATTAGTCATTTAACATGGCTAATATTCATTCAAAAAAAAAAAAAAAAAAGTTGCAAGATCAAAAACTGGCTATCCTAGCTCGATTTTTAGATCTGTGTTAAGGATAACCAGCCCTCTCCTTCGGTTATTTAAAAAGAAGTTACATAAACGCACAAGCACAAATCAGTTATTTCAGAGAGTTGTTGTTATTTAACATTTTATTACTGCCCCAAAGTAAGTTTTTGGCAACGTTACATATTTTTTATTTCTTTTTCAAAGTCAAAGTCAAATGATTTATTCAAAATAGGTAATAAATTGCTCTTTTCGATTGTCAGTTGTTGGATTTGTAAGATAATATGGTGGTGATTTTTGTTTAAAAGTACAGAAATCGAAAGTGTCCAACGAATAAAATGGACAAAAACTCAACAATGGAATGCGTGAACCCATTTTGAAAACGAGGCATGCGATTAGTGCACCATTTACGCGTTTTATCATAATGGATACAGGTTTTTTTGATATGGAACTAAGTGGTTCGGGTGTCTAATGTCTTGTTGTGCGAGATTTGGCTTAGAGCAAGACAAATGTGTGATTTTATTTGTGTTCGATGACCGATTTATAGGTTTAATTTAACTACAGTATTATAGTAATCAATTATGCTCTTTGTGATAGGTTCTTTAGAACTGGGGACTCTTTAATTTTCCAGGATAAGAAAGTAGCCTATGTCGCTTTCCAGGTCTTTAACTATACCCATGCAAAAAATTACGTCGATCCGTTAGCTCCGTTGCGACGTGATTGAAGCACAAACTAATAAACCAACAAACGAATCGCATTTATAATGGGTAAGTAGAAATGGGTAGTGATGGTAGGAGAGCTTAAGTCTCAACAGGAAATTCTGAAAGAGAAAAACCTGCATGCCAAAGTGGTAAAACGTCAAGATCCCGTTAAGGAGTTGTAGGGAAGGTTGTAGGATCAAACAACGAATAGTAAATAACAAATATTATAACATCGAAATCGGCCTGCTTTCGAAGTTTGATCGTTTGGATGTTGTTCAGAATAATTGAAAAAACCGGTCAAGTGCAAATCGTACTCGCACATGAATGGTTCCGCACCATCGTACAAGAAATAACACCTTTTAATTTTTTTATATGATGTAACCACAAATTCACGGTTTGTTTTCAGATTTTACCTTTTACTTGTGCTATAAAACAATGCTTGTAATGTCTAAGTATAGCTTTTGATTCCCTTGAGTGGTCTTGACTTACACGACAGACAGACAGTCACACAGACACGCAACCAAGTGACCCTATAAGGGTTCTTTTTTCTCTGGAGATTCGGAACCCTATGAAACACGGCTTTGTTTCATCCTCTACAACCAGTCAACAGGATCGTGATGTTTTATCGAACATCCTGTACATTACACAGTTTTTTTTTAAATTAATAAATTATTAATCTGACCTGCCTACTGATTCGCTAACTCAGTGTCTAACGATGAATGATAGCCACCGAGCTCATTTGACATTGATTAGTTCTACATTGCTGCTTCACTGAGTGATATTAAATTATTTTTTCGTAGAAAACCTTCAATGGATTAAATATAAAAGTCAAATTAACTCGGTGGCTATTATTCAGTGTTAGATACTGAGTTAGCGAATCAGTAGTTTGGTAGCAAGTGATGATGCAGCCTAAGATGGAGCGCACTTGCCTAGAAGATGCCTTGACTTGAAGGTACCCATATTGTAATTTATTACCCATTTATATTACACAAGTAGGTAATACGTGCAAGTAGGAAGGTGAGCATTGCAATAATAGGCAAGGTCGCTGCAATGTGCATCTAACCTTGGTGATAAGCAGCGGTTACATTGAATCGATACTGAGCGATTATTACTGATTTGCCTTTGAACAATGACCGATGTCAGCTTGAACAGACTTGTCTTGAAAAGACTTTTTTTGGCTTGGCCTGAATAGTTTTTGTACTCAACGAAACGCGGAAAAATCTGGGAAACCATCGCATTATTTTATTTATTTTATTTTATTTTTATTTTATTTAACAGGAAAACTTACAGCTAATATGAAGAAATGAATAGGTAAAAACAGAAGAAGATTAAAGCTAATGACAAGTTTTCACAGATAGAATAAACATAAGAATAACAAAAAAAATACTCGACTGGGGGAGAGAAAATATTATGTGACTTTTACGCTCGCGACTTCGTCCGCGTGGACTACACAAATTTCAAACGCCTATTCCACCCCATTAAGGGTTGAATTTTCAAAAATCCATTCGTAGCGGATGCCTACGTCAAAATAACTATATGCATGCCAAATTTCAGCCCGATCCGTCCAGTAGTTTGAACTGTGCGTTGATAGATCAGTCAGTTAGTCAGTCACATTGTCCTTTTATACTTTTGTAGACTAGCTTATGCTCGCGACTTCGTCCGCGTGGATTACACAAACTTGACACCTCTATTTCACCCTCTTAGGGGTTTAATTTTCAAAAATCCTTTCTTAGCGGATACTTACGTCATAAAAGCTAGCTGCATGCAAAATTTCAGCCCGAACCGTCCAGTAATTTGAGCTGTGCGTTGACAGATCAGTCAGTCACTCACTCACTCACTCAGTCAGTCAGTCAGTCAGTCACCTTTTCCTTTTACATATTTAGATTATGGCCTTTTCGTTTTCGCTTTCATCTGCTTTTCCCGTGACGTGACGTGCCGTGTTATGAGTCACGACACGTGACGCGGAGTGATAAGTTATTACCGTGACGCGATATTAGCGTCACTCTCACTTGTATTGCTACTGATTTATCTCTGAATAGCTTATCCGTGGCTTCGCTCGGGTGGAATTTAGAAAATCAAGGTGGAGGTTGAATTTCAAAAAATTCTGATACACGTATTTCTTAATTTTTGTGACCGAAAACCCGAATACCAATTTTCATGCACATAACTTGAAAAATGACGGACTCTCATACAAACTTTCATCTCCTATTTAACCCCCTTGGTAGTAGATTTTTCAAAAAATCCAGCGACTCCCTGTGACTCGTCTGATTTCGTCCGTCCACTATGTGGGGGGTCTTCCAACGCTACGCTTTCAGGTTTACGCGAGATTGCCATTCCAGCTCATTGGGACCGTTGCCTATCGGTTTTCCGAACTATGTAGTATGTACCCTACCCATTGCCACTTCAGCTTCGCAACCCGTTGCGCTATGTTCTCCTACGGATTTTTTTTATTTTTTTTAATAGATGTAGCGAGCAAACGAGCAGGCGGGTCGGGTCACCTGATGTTAAGTGATTACCGCCGCCCATGAACATTTGCAGCACCAGAGGAGCCGCCGATGCGTTGCCGGCCTTTTAGGAATTTGTTGGTCCGCCCCTTCAATAACCCCATGTTATAATCTTGTGGGAACACCGCCGTTGAGAGTTGGTTCCACAGTTTGCACGTGCGTGGAAAGAAGGATCTGGCGCAGCGGACGGTTGAAGTGCACCAGACACCCAGATGGTGAGGGTGAAATTCCTTACGGTGGCGTGCGGTGCGGTTGTAGAAAAAAGAGGGTGGAATGAGGTCAAAATCAGGATCTTCTCATTTCTGATTTGACCACATACAGTATAAACGATTAATTACAAATTACTATCTGTCAGTTTTCAGGAGCTTCCTTATCTGCATTCATTCAAATCGGCCTTTGACCCTTACGGCCTCCGTTATCATTTACATTGAATTAAGTTCATTTTGCATTGACTTGCCCATAAATTATTACAACACGCACTAAATCATAATAATCTAAATATATAAAAGGAAAATGTGATTGACTGATTGACTGACTGATCTTTCAACGCACAGCTCAAACTACTGGATGGATCGGGCTGAAATTTGGCATGCAGATAGCTATTATGACGTATGCATCCGCTAAGAAAGGATTTTTGAAAATTCAACTCCTAAGGGGGTGAAATAGGGGTTTGAAATTTGTGTAGTCGACGCGGACGAAGTTGCGAGCATACGCTTGTCTAAATATATAAAAGGAAAAGATGACTGACTGACCTGACTGATCTATCAACGCATAGCTCAAACTACTGGACGGATCGAGCTGAAATTTGGCATGCAGATAGCTATTGTGACGTAGGCATCCGCTAAGAAAGGATTTTTGAAAATTCTACCCCTAAGGGGTGTGTGAACCGGCTATGGGTTGATCATGATGATGATGATAACGAGGAAGTCCCCAGGAAGTGGAATGTAAATAAAGGAGGTAACACAATAAGTTATCAACGGACAGACACAGATGCGATATTGTGTTGTGTTGTGTTGTGACGACTATGATAAACGGTCATTTACATTGATGACGTAAGTGCACTGCACTTCTTGCACTTATTGTCATTTGAGGATATCATTACATATTTACTATATTTCCTTTTAAATCTTTAATCATTGTTATCGAAGAATAATTATTTCCTACATCCATGTGTTATCGTTAAAAGAGCCGTGATAGCCTAGTGGTTAAAACGTCAACCTATACTCAGTAGTGAGCCAGCGATGGGATGATCGTGATAATGATGTATTATTCTTGAAAAGTCGTTAAATTAAATCATTCACTCGTCCGCTTGAACATAGATCTTTAAAATTCCACGGGGACTCTTTGTTTTTCCGGGTAAAAGGTAACTTATCTTAGGCATAACATAACCCACCGACCACCGTGGCCAAATGAGATTGGTAGACTTCACACATCTTTGAAAACATTGTGGAAAACTCTAAGGCGTTTACTCACGTTTTTCCTTCACTAAGTAACTGTTTAAAAAGCTCATAAGTAGCTCGGAAAAGGTAGTGGTGCATGCCCCAAGCATCCGACCTCCCGAATAGGAGGCCAACGTCTCAACCACTAATCGATCCCATGGGAGAGTAACAATGTTACCTTGAACTAACCTTTACCAACCTCCATAGTTAAGCCTCCATCCCTTATAAAAGCCTGTGTATGATCTGTGGTAACTACGTACAGTACGACAAGGCTCTCTTGGCCCTTGAATGACATTGACAGGGGGGTGTTTTGGAGAACAAAGGGGACACTTGACGGCAACGTTAGTTCCGATTTTCGCCACGCACCAAGATAGCCTTGTCGCCTTTGTCGCACTGTACTTTCATAGCGCATGTGTTAGAAGTTTGTACGCATGCGCAATTCCATGTTAAGGTTCATTTTGTAAAGCTGATCGCACAGTAAAGTTAAGGTGCTAGAGCCGCAAGTAACACATTTTTCAATACTGAGAAATTCACTCATGAATAATAATAGAATTTCATGATGAGCTAAAGAAATACGGGTTCCGTGAGCATTTATTCAGCTTGTGCGGTCAAATAGGCTAGTTGACACTTTTTTTAAGTAGGTCTTAAATGGTTAATATTTGTCCTATTAGATCAAAAAAAATAACACTATATTTTTTTGCGCCCTAAAAACCGTAAAACTTTAATTTAAAAATATATTTTTCTTAGACAGGTGAAAACAGTCGGCCATGTTTGGCCGATAGATTATCTGTGCTCTGACGTCATGCATTTGTAAACAACAGCATAACCTCCCAACGTTTAATAAACATGACTTCTATACTAGTTTACATGAAAAATATAGTAATTATCGTTATTGTATCATCCGAGAATGTAAAAACGCATCGATAAAGACCACAGGAAAGTTGTGGATTAGAGTGCTCAGTGAAATAAATATACTTAACACGCGAATACTTGCTTAAAGGGATCCTATATCACTAACGACTGCAAACCAAATTTATTTTTGCAAAGATCACTTTGTTGTAAGTCTTACTTAATAATTTATTCAATTTATAAAGTGAAAACGATATTTTTTTACGTTTACTATGAGTTTTTAGAAATATATAAAAACTAGCTTATGCTCGTGACTTCGCCCGCGTGGACTTCATAAATTTCAAACCCCCATTTAACCCACTCAGGGGTGGAATTTCAAAAAATCCTGTCCTAGTGGACACCTTCTCTTTACCTACAAAGAACACACCCACCAAATTTCATGTATCTAGGACCAGCTGTTTAGATGTTTAGGCTGTGCGTTGATATATAAGTTACTCAGGACTTGAAATTTTATATATATGGATACTACGTTAGTCCCCGCGTGACATAGGGATGACATTTCTTTGTTTACATATTTAAAGACGTCACATCATGGCTGACAGCGTTTTCTGCGTTTCAAATAAAAATAAAAACTGTATTTTTTTAAATTGGATTTATATATCCATCCTGCGTTTTTAATAATTGTTATTGATATATTTCGTTGTCTTAATCAAAATACTATAATAAATAATCATTTATTGGACGAAATTAGATATGAGTCAAGTAGCCTATTGAGCAGCTGACGGCATTTGATTTTTCAGTACCTACTTGAATTCTTACAGCTTTTGCTTTTCCCCTCTAGAGTAGGTAAATTCGATGCTATGACTTTAAATTATGACTTAGCTGTCAGTACATTCCCTCTTCCTCGCTCACATGTTAAGTGATATCGTTCCTTTCACTCACATACTAGTTAAATTTTTAGAAGGTACTAAAAACTTGTTTGGCGATGCGGCTCTTGCCGTTTCAAATAATGTGCGAACTTAAATTATTACTTTTGACATTTTCCTCGCCTATGCTTTATTGATCAAAATCTCCCCTCTTTTTCGCACATCTGTCAATCAATATATTGATTTGTCACCCCTCTCGCTTCCACGCTGTTACTTTAGTCATGACAGTCGCGTTTTCACGCTGATTCAGCGCGTTTGTTTGTTTACAAGAGTTTGTGATAAAATATTTTATTGTTTATCAAATTGTTGTTTATTGTTGGATATTCCGATTGGTGAGTTTATGTTCATGTTTTTACAGTTTAAAATAATAGAGAGAGAGAGTCAGCGAGGGCCAGACCAGACGCAGACCTTCGTTATTTCGTTATAGCATGATCCAAACTTCATAGTCGCTGATCGTTCTTCCCTGTGTTGGGGAAGATACGCAGAGAAACTTTCGGCTTTTATAAAATAACGAAGGCCTGACTCTCGCTGGCTCTTAGTCCATAATAGTAATAGGCAATAATAACAGCACAAAGTAAGGATGGTCTTTCTACTATGGGAACATGTTGATATTTTAAAGCTTCTAGGTCTCTTACTTACATTTCTAATCCCAAGCCACGATTTACGTTTTCAAACCTGACTCTACGTCCATGACTTGACTGCGACGACGGTCTGGCCGACAGACTGCAACTGTCTAACCAGCTGACTGCAACTGTATAACCAGCTGACTGCGACTGTCTGACCAGCTGACTGCGACTGTCTAACCGGCTGACTGCGGCTATCTGACCGACTGACTACGCTTGTCTGACGGACGAGTGGGACTGTTTGTCGGACTGACTGCAGCTGTCAGACCGTCTGACTGCGACTGTCTGACCAGCTGACTTTGCAGTCAGCTGGTCAGACAGTCTGACTGGTCTGACTGATTCCACTTGTCGCATGGACGACTGCGACTTTTTGACGGACTGACTGTGACTTTCTAACCGGCTGACTGCGACTGTCTGACGGACAGACTCCACTTATCGGACGAACGAGTGCGACTATTTGACGGACAAATTACGACTGTTGGATCATCTGACTGCGAGTTACGACTGACTGACGAAAAGACTGCTACTCTCTGATCTGTTTCCAATTGATGACTCATTGTCAATTGATGACACGGGTGACAAAAATATAAGTAACTAGCTGATGCTCGCGACTTCGTCCGTGTGGAATTAGGTTTCTTAAAAACCCCGTGGAAACTCTTTGATTTTCCAGGATAAAAAGTAGCCTATGTCACTCTCCGGGTCTTTATCTGTTTACCCATGCAAAAAATCACGTTGCACCGTTGCGACGTGATTGAAAGACAAACCAACAAACAAACACACTTTCGCATTTATAATAAGGGTACCTACTGATAGGAGTTGTAAGTTAAAAGATCCGTACTTATCTCAATTATCCACGTAAATGTGGTGACCGGATGCGGTTTATTTTAAACGCTTCAAACAAGTACTAAGTAGTTAGTAACTACTTAGTTAAAATAAACACTAAGTACGGCGATACCGTGCGTTCTTCCTTAAGGAACGGGTCTTAACTGTTAACGTTGCATGTTAATCCTGTTTTTCCTGGAATAACTGTGTTATCTTCAAGACGCAGTAAATTACGAAGTAAAGGTATGATTCCGAACCACGATGCACGCAGCAGCGCTGCCGCAACAGTGCTGTCACCAGCTGTCACAGTCCTGTCGCGGCACTACTGGTCCCCATACAAACTCTATGAGCGTATAAGACATTACATTCCGAGCTAGGCAGCAATGTCGCGGCAGCAATGTAGCGGAACATTGCTGCCTATAGCTTGGAATGTAATGTCATATAAGCTTATAGAGATTGTATGGGGACCAGTAGTGCCGCGACAGGACAGAGGACTGTGACAGCTGGTGACAGCACTGTTGCGGCAGCGCTGCTGCGTGCAGCGTGGTTCGGAATCATACCTTAATAGAACGTTGAATGCTTTTTTCAGGAAAGTAATGATTAGTAGTGGTAGCTGATATGTTACGTAAATCGAACCGTGTAGTCTACTACAGTGTAGAGTGACGATTATATAGAGTCTACACTCTCCTCTGCACGTCTTCCTCATTTGCTCCTGTTAACCGCCAGCTTATCCCACTCCTTGTGCCTTATATTAAATGTCGGTATCTATGTATCTAGAAAGTGGCGGACGCACTGGATGAGGAAGGCAGGATGGGGTGTGGTGGCCCTCACTAAGGAAGGTCTATGTTCAACAGTGGACGTCCATCGGCTGATATGATGATGATGATGTCTCTTGGCACCACAGAGAATTCAACCTTAAGAGTACGCATAAACAAGGTTTTTTATGAAAACAAAATTGTAAACTGTTGGCGGGGGACAGGGGAGAATGCTTTGTTGTGATTGGTGGACTCAAAAGTCACGGAATCAAGACAATGTGTGGAATTAGGGTACCGAAGGGGTGTGAGCCGACTTTTATGCTAAGCAACTGCCTCAGTGTGGCGATCGCGGGTGTCCGGCTATTAGATGTCTATAGGTGGTTGTCTGTGCTTGCCACAATATTAAATCGTAGCTGTGGTCTACCCACCTCCCTCTTTACGTGCTTCATCATCAGGACCTGTCTAGGTACATCGCCAGAGTGAACTAGGAACTAATCGTACCATGTTGACAGTGCGTCTAACGACAGGTGTGTGGGCCTGTAGACGCGTGCGCGATGTTTATTGAACCGAACACCTGCTGCTTATTTATAGTGACTTAGTACCTAAATCGCAAGTGCCTACCCAGATTCTGATTTACTTTGGTGTTTGTAAACTTGGGAGGACGTGGGGGCTTCTGATTTTCTCCTTCCAAAAGCCCTAAAGCACTCATTCAATAGCGAGAACTTTTGCTTTACCAATCGGGAAAACTGTGAAATTTCTGCAGAAACTGGGAAGGGATTTTTTTTCTCTTTTAAAAATCAGAAGGAACGTTAGAATTTTTTTCTCAGAGTGCCCTAGTGGTGGAGGCGTTCTTTTTCTATTAAGTACTAATACTTAAGTACTTATTAGAAAAAATACGCTCAATTCAATTTCTTCTATACTTTTTCGCACATCATTACATCGCCGGCTCGCTACTGAGAACGGGTCTCCTATCAAAATGAGAAGGATTTGACCATAGTCCACCACGCTGGCCGAGTGCGGATTGGTAGACTTCACACACTCTTCACTTCTCGAACTCTCAGGTATGCACTATGCAGGTTTTCCTTCACAGTTAAACAAGTGATATTTAATTTCTTAAAACTTGAAAGTTAGAGGTGGTGCGTGCCCGGGGTCGAACCCCTGAACACAAAGGCGGTTATAGGAGGCGGATGTCTTAACCAATAGGCTATCACGGCTTCAGTGGCAACTCATATCATATCATTATTTATATTGCATATCATCAGGTGAGATATCGGTCAAACCTTACTGACATGAATAAAAAAATGAGTTTGTAGGACAATCTGATGAACTTCTTACAACAGTTAAGTACTAGACAATTACAATAATTAAAACCCTTTCAACCTGTCCCAGCAGTGTCCTTGACGTCATGGTATCCACACAACGGGTGATAACAATCATGTACCGGCAAATATGCTTACTTTTACTTGTTTAACTTCTCACGTCCAAAGTGCGTCGGCCAGTTTTGCGTTGCATTATCAACCCCCCAATCTTGGACATTTCTTTTGCAACCGACTGGAAAGTATTTTGATTTTGAATCGCAAAATATTCAATGAGTAGGTACCTACAGTATGCGACAGGTCAAGATGGCAATTGGGATATTATACCGGGATACCCCGCACGTCACCCGCGCCCGCCTTCACCGGGTTAGGGCGGGGAGTTGTACGGGTGCGCGGGGCGTTCCCTCCCCGGTTGCCATCTCGACCTGTCACGTACTATACCTATATTTACCTACTTATTATATTTGAAATCTTGTAACTCATCTTTTTAAAAGGCGTTTTTGAATCAAGGAACCCGTAGAGTAGACTTAATCGCGAAAAAAATCATAGCACAGAAACGCTTTGCGTCAACATTCGTTAAACGCTTGGCTAGGGGTTTGGATTACCTACTCTTCCGAGATCAGTGTTTCCTACCAATTATAATGTGGGTATCTTTAAAACAAGAGTGAATAATCACCCTCTAGGCCAACGCGTCCCATCTTAGGCCACATCATCACTTCCCATCAGGTGTGATCGTGGCCAAGCGCGGAATTAAAAAAACAGCAAAACGCCCGTTTGAAAATCTTTCCATAATTTATTTTTCCTCTTTGACTCTTTGTGCGCTACCTGCATAAGGTAGGTACTGTGTGAAAGTTTCATGCAAGTTTCAGCAACAACTGTATAAAGCTTAAAGTTTCAACTCAATACTTCCAAAACTTTGAACGGAATCTCTGCCCAGAAAAGCTCCCAAAACAGTCGAATGTCAATGACACGTTATCAGCGCTGAGGTCACCGACTGATTACAGTTTTTAGGATAAAAAGCATCCATCTAGGGAGAGCAAACATTGTGCGCCTCGCGGCTTCGCTCGCCAAACATCCGGGCGTCATAGCAACAATGGATAAGAGGCATCATGCCATATATGCTGCTCTTTTTTCTTGCCTTGTCAAATAAAGGCGGCTTTAATTTGTTTTCGTTTTATCTTATTTTACAGTATAGTAGTAGAGATATTGTTGCCATAGGCTAACATGTTATTGAATCAAAACATCAACATCCAATTTTCTTATGGGACGTTTAAAATATCTTTAAAAGTCCACGTGAAATCTTTATGAACATACCGACACGAGAGACATAACGCAACGGAAGTGTAAGATCTACATTCTACAGGGATCCTTGAAAACCACCCCTCGGAATCCTTACCCCCTGGTCCCGAAATAGAAACAGGATGTTACTAACAGACTCCCATTACAAAGGAGACCCCCATATTTATATTCCACACTTTTCTGAAAGTTACGATAAAAATAGAAAATTCTATTTTACTCATATTTGAACATATTGACTTATTACTTATTATGTCTATTTATTTGAGCAAAAATCTATGGCTCTTGGCAGAAAAAGACTTGCTTTTTGGAATGGATATGAAGTGTCGGTTTTCTATAAACGTTCCAGTAGTAGGTAGGTATGCATAAAAATTTTGATGAAAATTTGGTGGAAGCTTGCATTTAGATGCTGGAAAATCAAAAAGTTCTTACAAAAATTTAATGCATGTGGATGAAGTCGCAGATAACATTTTTTTGGGAGGTACAGAGATAACTTGCATCGCGGAAAAGAATAATATACAACTTTTAATCCCGGAAAATCAGTGTTCCTACGGGATTTCTAAAAACCAGGGCTAAGTCTTGGAATAAAGAAACTCACATAGTACATTCTTTGGGCAGTTGTGTTAAAAATAGTTTTTTACAACCAGAATGGAACTTTCACCCTTGATTTGTCGCGTGTCCATACATACGTACAATACACCAAAACAAAACCGCCCTGCGCGTACGCAGTTACGCACTGTACGCGACACACGTAATGAAATCCAAACAGAGGGGTGCGTCGGTGTTGAACAGATGTGCATTCGGTAAGACAATATCGATCTTTGAACTCTGTATTGATTTTGGCATACATTTGGTTTTTGGTTGCTAGGGGAAAAGATTTTGGGGGTTGCTGCACCCTAAACTATTGAAAGTCTAATAATAATACTGTAGTAGAGTGAGGGTGGTAACACTGGTAGTAGGGTAGGTAGCATACATGCATGCATCTATAAATAAAATCTCCGCCTTAAAATTATTATAATACTAGCTAATCCGCCCCGGTTTCTATCGGGTTCAATTTCTGAAAATCCTTTTTTAAAAATTAAAATGGCGAGCAAACGAGAAGGCGGGTCACCTGATGTTAAATGATTACCGCCGCCCATGAACATTTGCAGTACCAGAGTGAGAGGAACCACCAATGGATTAACAATGGAAACTTATAATAGCAGTTCTTTTTACCCATACATACCTATATTATTCTAAATGTCTATCTGTCTGTCTATCTGTTTAAAAGATTTTGTCGTTTGATTCAGAGATAGCTTACATACTGTCACAGGACATAGACTACTTTTGTCCCGGAAAATTTTAGAGTTTCCACGGAATTATAAAATAACCTAAATCCACGTGGACGAATTCGAATCGAATTCGAAAACAATGCATTATTGTTTTTATAAGCATAACGTAATCAAACGTAATTATGTCACTGACAAAAGTTTAAACATAATTTTAAATTGTAGTCGCACAAAACGTGTATAGGTACGTGCCATCTCTTCAAATATTTATTATTCATGGTTAATTAAATAATTTAAATAATTATGCATTGTGTACATATCTAAATGTACTATACTTGTTTCCTTGTATTACGATTTGAGTATGATGCATTTTATCTACAAATTTTTGATATACATATCTACTAGATCAGCGGTTCCCAAAAGGTGTTCCGCGGAACCCTGAGGTTCCGTGAAAGACCCTCAGGGGTTCCGCGAAAATTCAAGATTTCCATATTGTAAATCGTTTCACTTGTGATAATATTAAATTGACGTAATTTATTATTCATTTTCAATCAACTTGTTTTAAAATATTGCATTCCAAAATTCCATTTAGGCGCCATGTAGGTAGGTAGGTACGCTGTGCGTGTCACGTGTCGCGTCGCCCGGTCGCGCCGCTCGTCGTCCTCCCACCGCCCGCGCCGCTCGTCGTCCTCCCACCGCCCGCGCCGTTCGTCGCTCTCCCGCCGCCCGCGGCATACCGCGGCAGCTTGCGACCATTCAGTTGAGTCAATACTACTACAATACTACTACAATATTACTAGGACTGCACGTGATCAAGTTTTTGATACCAAATTTTAAAACTCGAAAATAAGCTAAGAATAAATTCCGTACCTAGATAGTGATTGTTTATAGTTTTACGAGCACTGTTTTAAGCAGGTATGTTTTTATTATTTTTACGTATTATAATGATAAATCAAATGCTACTTATAATAGTTCCACAAAAACAGGTCGTTTTTGCCTAAAATATTGCTGTGTTTTACTTACAGTTCACGATGGATAAATGGCTAAAACCTGGGATTGCTAAGGGGAAACGTGGTGCTAGCTTTGTGGACAGTAATGTTAATACTTATCAATCTAATCAAGCTTTTGACCAAGTCTCATCTTCACCAGAAGGAGAGACAATTGAAAAAAAAACGGAAATTACCAGTGGTGCTAGTTGTTCAGTAAGAACTTAATTCTATTTTTTATAATTTATTTCAATTTGTTAAAGTTACACGTATGTGTCCGCGCTTATACGAACTGTTTTTTATTGCATTTTTTTTTCAGGGTATTGGTACGGAAGACACTTTTGTTGAACAAAATCAGCAAAACACAGTGATACCATCTACTACCGACCATACTGAACGTCAAGCGGGAATATCTTCAAAAAAGAGAAAATATGATGAGTCCTATCTGTCCTATGGATTTATACCGATAGGGAATGCTGAAAATCCTGATGGAAAATGTGTTGTTTGCAGCAAGATTTTGTTGAATAGCTCCCTGGCACCTGCAAAGCTTAAGCGTCACCTTGATACTAATCATCCTCACCTCAAAAATAAAAACATTAGTTTTTTTGAAAGACAAAGAGATGTACATCAAGCAGGTGTGACCGCTTTACAAAAATATGCAAAAACTGATAATGAAAACGCCACGAAAGCCTCATTCATGCTAAGTTATAAGATTGCACGAGCTGGAAAACCTCACACAATAGCCGAGGATTTTTTGAAACCATGCATGACTGAAGTTGTTGCCTGCTTGCTTGGAGAGGATTCAGCTAAGAAAGTGGCAACGGTACAGTGTTCGAACAACATCGTATCTGACCGTATTCATAAGATTTCAGACCACATTGAAGATGAATTGATTGATAGATTGAAAGAGAGCAATGCATTTGCAATGCAACTGGACGAAAGTACGGATGTTGCCGGACTAGCAATACTGCTAGTTTTTGTCAGATATCCATACAGAGAATCTATCGAAGAAGATTTGTTTCTCTGTGCTCCTTTGGAGGCCAATACAACTGGAGAAGAAATTTTTAAAGTTATTGATGAATACATGAAAAAAAACAAAATTGATTGGAATAAATGTATTGATGTATGCAGCGATGGAGCTGCAGCCATGATTGGTAAAGTAAAAGGAACAGTGTCAAGAATTAAAACTGTTGCGCAAAATTGTACTAGCAGTCATTGTATTTTACATCGTCATGCTCTTGCCGTGAAAAGAGTGCCATCTGATTTAAAACAAGTCCTTGATCAAGCCGTACAAATCGTCAATTTTGTGAAAACACGTCCACTGCAGTCAAGGCTATTCAAAAAAACGTGTGAAGACATGAAAAGTCAGCATCAATCACTCCTTCTACACACGGAAGTGAGGTGGCTTTCCAGAGGAAGGGTTTTAAACAGATTATATGAATTGCGCGATGAACTGAAAGTTTTCTTACAGACCCTTCCTTCGCCTGCAAGTGCTAGCTATCTTGAACTGTTACGAGACGAGCGATGGTTGATGAGATTGGCTTATTTGGCTGACATATTTGATAAACTGAACACAGTGAGCAGCTCTTTGCAGGGAAGAATGATAACCATATTTACAGTGAGTGACAAAGTATCTTCATTGAAAGAGAAAATCGCCTTGTGGATTGAATGTCTTGGACAAAAAAGGTATGAGTGTTTTCCACTACTTGAGCAATTTCTCAAAAAATATAATCATCTTCAAATCGCTACAGACGTAGAGATAAGTATACGTGAACATTTGACAAACCTAAAAACATCTTTGGAGGAATATTTTCCAGAAGAAAAGCTTCGGTTACGGGAAATCGAATGGGTCCGAAATCCATTTAGGATTAGTACCAAACCTTTAACACTGACTGTATTGGAATATGAAAATTTAATTGATATTAAAAATTCATCCACACTCCAACAACTTTTCGAATCTGAAGCTATCATGAACCCGAGTCAATTTTGGATTGGCCTGAAAAACGAATACCCGGGCATTGCTGAAAAAGCTATCATAGCATTACTCCCATTTGTGACAACTTACAGATGCGAGGCTGGGTTTTCAGCGTACGCCTACACGAAAAATAAGTTTAGGAGTAGGTTGAATGCTGCACCAGACCTCCGCATCCAATTGTCGGACATAAAACCTGACTTCGATGTAATTTTAAGGAAAACTATGAAGAGATTTCATTCATCACATTAAAATTTTTGTAATTACCTTTTCTTCTAACTAAGTAAATATTTTTATCTTAAAAAGTCTTTCTCTTAACATCAAACATTGCGGACACCAATCCAAAAAGCCTCAGATGGTGTGATTTCACGAAAAAAAATGTTGCTGTTAAGGCGGAAATATACTTACGTGGCGTGGCATGTCGTGGCGCGCCAGGATCATACGTTTTCATACATTTGACAGGACGTGACACGACAAGGCATTCAAGTATGTCTTTAACCATATTAAATGTATGAAACCGATATGCTTCTGGCGCGCTACCACACGCCACGAGATGTAAGTGTATTTCCGTCTTTAGTTTACTTCTTACTAAAAGCTAGGGTTCCGCCGAAAAATGGTGAAACAAAAAGGGTTCCGAAGCCAAAAGAATTCGGGAACCGCTGTACTAGATGACCCAGGTGGTATTTCTAAAATCCTTTCTTAATGGAGAAAACCTATGATATGCGAAATCTTAAGACCCAATGGTTTGAGCTGAACGTTGATATGTAATTCAGTCAGTTTCTCCTTTTAAATAAATAGTTTAATACTCTTATAGATTAAATCTGCAAATCTCCGATACACATATCTACATGATCGGGCGCATTCGTATAAGGGCATTTATATAAAGAAAATGCAATGCGTACGGTGCGGTTTGTTTATCAGCAATTTCTAGATGCAATTGTATAGCCAGCAAGGTTGCTGCCCTTTATCTAAACAGCCAATCCTGGGCTTTTGCGTGCATGGTCGCCATTCCAGCAACTTGGAAGCACAACGTCTATCAGTTCTTTGAACTATAGATAGATAGAAATACTTTATTGCACACAAAAAATATTACATAACATGACAAAAAACAAAGAAAATAAAACTAAAAATAATTGTATGCAAACGCGGCCTTATTGCTCACAGCAATCTCTACCAGGCAACCTTTGGTGAAAGGAGAAACTAGGTGCTAGGTGAACTATGTGCTCTGCCCAAAGCCACTTCACTTTCGCAACACGTTGGGCTATGTCGGTTACTCTGGTTCTTCTAAGGATCTCCTTATTTCTGATCATCTTCTAGCATTCTGGTTGTAACATCCAGAGTAGAAAAATCTTTTTGTTTTATTGCTACGTTAGATATATTATTTACTAGCTTATGCTCGCGACTTCGTCCGCGTGGAATACAAAATTTCAAACCCCTATTTAACCCCCTTAGGAGTTGAATTTTCAAAAATCCTTTCTTAGCGGATGCCTACGTCATAATAGCTATCTGCGTGCCAAATTTCAGCCCGATTCGTCCAGTAGTTTAAGCTGTGCGTTGATAGATCAGTCAGTCAGTCAGTCAGTCATTCAGTCAGTCAGTCAGTCACCTTTTCCTTTTATATATTTAGATTATTAGTAATATTCATAGCAATTTTTATAGCTGGTTTGCGTTGCACTCTAGGTATTGTGCGTTGGCTGGCATTGACATTCTTCCGTAGACAATTAGACATTCTAAATGCTAATAAAATACATTATCTGTGGTAAACATGACAGCTTTGTGGTTTGTAAACTATTTGTTATAATTATAATATGCAAGTTATTTTAAAATGGCATATCTAGAATAATTGTAGCCTAGTTCGTTGTTATTTTAATGATTCATGTAGAATATTCTACAATAAACAATATCATAGTACTTAGTAAGTTGTTCTCGTGCAATAATCGGTGATCGGATTGCCAAACTTCAAATCACTTAACTTTGAGAACATATGAAAAAATTTCAGGTTTCCTCACGATGTTTTCCTTCGCCGTTAAAGCAATTGATATTAATTTTATTATTTGCTTACAATGCACATAACTCCGAAAAGTTCGAGGTGCATTCCCGGTATCGAATCCCCGACCTCCCGAATAGAAGGCCGAAGTTCACAATACCTAGGTAATAAGTACAGGTAGCTTAGGTACGCTAGGCTTAATCACTACCCATATTATAAATCCGAAAGTGTGTTTGTTGGTTTGTCCTTCAATCACATCGCAACGGAGCAACGGATCGACGTGATTTTTTGCATGTGTGTAGGTACTGATAATACAACGTTTCAATAAAAAAACGGTTGAATAACTTAGATTATACTAGCTGATGCCCGCGACTTCGTCCGCGTGGAAATAGGTTTTAAAAAAACCCGTGGGAACTCTTTGATTTTCCGGGATGAAAAGTAGCCTATGTCACTCTCCAGGACTTTATCTATACTCATGCAAAAAATCACGTCAATCGGTTGCACCGTTGCGACGTGATTGAAGGACAAACCAACAAACCAACAAACTAGTAAACCAACAAACCAACAAACAAACACACTTTCGCATTTATAATAAGTGTAGTGATAAACGGGCGTTGACATGAATTTAGTTGTAAGTACATAGAGTGGTTGTACATATCACATTAGGAACAGTGGTAGGAACAATACCGTCTGTCCGTCACACGGTGTACTTGTATAACGACGTCCTGCTGCTTTGAATTGTCTCATCTTGTGACAGTCACGGGTGACGGGTGATGCATTTACCGGCGCAGTGCACACCAGCAGTCTGCACGTTACGAGAAAAAGCTTGATTTCTAAATAATTTTAAATACATATCAAAAACTGCGGAAGTATCGCTACTAGATGGCATTCAGTCGCTTCAGTACTCAGTGAACATACATATCACAAATTTCGTCACTGGCAGTTGGTACCTAAGCGAAACCGTGGCCTAGCGGTCAAGGCGTCGGGCACGAAACCCAGAAGACGCAGGTTCGAATCTTGCAATTTTTGATATGTATTTAAAATTATTTAGAAATTTTCTTGAAGTGTAGTTAAAAACACTATCATAAAAATTATAAAAATATAAGCTTGATTTGATTTATTCAGAAACTAAGTCATCACCGTCATGAGCAACCCATCACCGGCTCACTACGTGACGGCTCACACGCACGGGTCTCCTCTCAGAGTGAGAAAGGTTTTGGCCACGCTGGCCAAGTGACTGGATTGGCAGACTTCACACACCTATGAGAAACTATGGGGAACTCTCAGGCATGCCAGGTTCTACTTCACTCTGGTTTGGATGTATGGATTACAAGTGCAGTGGTACGCATAACTATTCACATAATTAATATGCAAGAACCATAGAAGTAAATCAAAATCCATAACTTCACGTAACTATACGTAAATGCACGTGAATTACGTGCTTACATGAGTTACGTGCGTTACGTCACATAATGCCTAGTTACGTACCGTAATAATACGTTTGTAATAAACTTCCGCAAACCGGTAAACTAAGTGCTAATTTTACTGGCGATATGGTTTGATACGCTTGTTAGAACTTAGAAGGATGGGTTCCGTAGGTTAGATTAGCATTGTACTCACGATACTGCAGCAGGGTTGATTTAGGAGGCCGGTAGATTGGAGCAATCAGGGTGGTCCCTCTAGACTTTTTTTAATACAGATACAAGTAAGCCCTTAACTGCAATCTCACGTTTGTGCACTCATTCGTATTCGATTCGATTTTATTGATAGACACGACAGGCAAGCAGACGGACAGACAGACAACGAAATGATAAGAGTTCCTTTTTTCCTTTTGAGATACGGAACCCTAAAAAGGGGAAAACTAGATGATAGGAATCTGAGGTTTACTCCCGATCCCACGAGAAAGAGTCTTGCATCCATAACTAGTTCTAGCTTCCTATGTTTAGACTAGACTGGCCCGTATCGGATGCACAATGAATCGATGTCGAGCGGATGGGCGCGAACCACTCCCGTCCTGTCTAGTGTTACGGGTGTATTGCATTACCATGTGTGGTCTACGGCCTTCTGTGTGGAGGGCTAGAGTTACACGTGCGATTTGGCAAGGACTAAGTGGCAATGGAAAGCTGTGATATGATATATAATACCTATGTTTTTCCCCGGCAAGCTATCTCTGTAGTCTGTACCAAATTTCGTCAATCTAAACCATATTTTATGTTTGTTAAAAAAACAAACTGTTTTTAACAGTGGATATTGTGTTAATCAGATCTAACAAACCCTTGCAGAAGACGTTCGTCCAGCAGTAGACGTCTATCGAATAAGACTAGGAGGACCAATGCGTACTATTTTGAATTCACCCATACCTTCCTTCTTTCAATAAGATTTTTTTTAAAGAATATTAGCCATGTTAATCGTGACTAACACTCCCCTTTCCCCTTCGACTAAACATAATAGTAGGTAGGTACGCCAAGTAGTGCAACGGGTAGGGGTTTGAACCGCCGATCTTTCAGATTACAGTCCGCTCATATAACCGTTGAGCTATTGAACTTAGTTCAGTGCATTGCTCAAGATCAGTTCTTTTTCGTAATAGCAAAAGGAAAACACTTCTTCTTCTTCATCTCGAGTCAACGGTCACCTCAAACATGGGCAGCCCAAAAAGCCGCAACCGCGATAGCTTGGTCTTAAGGTAACCGGCGCGGCGCGGGCGTCGTGGTGAAAAGATTAGTCGGCCTACTGAAGAAAAACACTACAAAACTATCTAAAAACGGCCATTGTCTCAAATAACGACACATCCTGCCCGCGATTGTTCAGCGCTATTCGAGCGTGAACCGGGAATCGAACTGACGCCCATGGAGGATGTATCGATTCACGCGGTCGATCACCGAGCCGGGTCAAATGCGGCGACCCACAAAAAAGTTATTCACCCTCCTCTTTTTTGTTGATAGCTGTGACAGGTAGCTTGGCTGGTCGATAGATAATGGAAAAGCTGTACAAATCATTGCTACATTTCGGTTGTTGTGTTTGGATGGTATACTTGCTGAAAAATATACTGGGTGTTGGTTACATCGTACTCATCGTTATCGTAATCGTCAACAAATTCTGTTCTTTGATTGGTTGATTCGCTGTTTACAATTTTTCACAGCCAATCAAATGGCAGAATTTGTTGACGATTACGATCACCATGAATACGTTTTTCTTACACAATTGGGGGGCAGAACGCTGGCAAAAACGAAGACTAGTGATTCTACTGATGATTATTACTGATATGATACTACAAAAAAAACGCGAAAAAAATTATATAAAAAATCCTATAATTTTGTCGATAAATAAAACATCTGACTGACGCTAGAGTTCAACGAACGTTGCGTAAATAGGCCATTCGGAGTCAATGCCACGTCGTAGGTAGGGCATTGACGCGAGTTTTACACGTTATACATTGCGAGGTTGAAAAATGCTTAATCACTAAAACTACAAAATGAGGCAAATGGTTATTGGTATTGGATTGTGTTTAGGCAGTAAATATAACAATACTGCTAAGTTTTTGCTAGCGTTCTTGTTACACCCTGTATACTTATTATAAGAATTACAAAAAATATCAAATCTCTTTTGACATAATAGAATCGAGTATTACTCGAACAAAACCAGGCCACGGTTGGTTAGCAGAGGAAATACCTGTAATAGATCCCACTAGTTCTTAAAGATAACTTCTTCTCTATCTGTAAAAGCCCCTTACAAAATATCAGATTTAAAAAAAAAGATAACTTCTAGATCGATCGCATTCCCTGCGAGCGCATTGCTAAACAATCATATTTTATTTATTGCCTTTCTATAATATATAAAATTCTTTAGTTTTTTTTTTTAATGAAAGATTATTCCATGAATTGCTTTTTTAATGCTTTCTAAATTCTTGAGATGAAAAATTATTTTGATGAAAATAATTCTGTAACATTCCCTATTACATGGGAATGTATTACTCGTAAATGTAGTCGAAGAGCGGTGATAGCCTAGTGGTTAATACGTCGGCCTCCTATTCACAGGGTCGGGGGTTTGATCCCAGACACGTATATTACGTGACCGGTCGAGATGGCAATCGGGGTATGAATCGGGTCTTTGATTAGGCACCTCTGGTCACACGGTTGCGTACACGTTCAGAAAACGAAAACATACCATTTTTTTATTATTTTCAACAGCATCTACCACTGGCTGGGAAAGGCATTCCGAACCAGTGGTAGATGCTGTTGACGATTCAAAAATACTTCATCATCATCATCATGATCAACCCATCGCCGGCTCACTACAGAGCACGGGTCTCCTCTCAGAGTGAGAAGGGTTTTGGCCATAGTCTACCACGCTGGCAATGTGCGGATTGGTAGGCTTCACACACCTTTGAGAACATTATGGAGAACTCTCAGGTATGCAGGTTTCCTCACGATGTTTTCCTTCACCGCTAAGCAAGTGATATTTAATTAATTAAAACGCACATAACTCCGAAAAGTTAGAGGTGCGTGCCCGGGATCGAACCCCCGACCTCCGATTAGAAGGAGGACGTCCTAACCACTAGGCTAGCACAGCTTCTTGTTAAAGTTTAATTGAATAAAAAATATTTTTATTTTATTTATTTAGTCGTCGAAGTGGCTGAACCATTTCGTAGGCAGATAGACTATGCAAAGATGTGATAATATGAAAGTAGACTATTATCCAAGGATTCTAGGCTTCTAGGATTTAAATATATTATATTCAACCAAAGTAATAATACAAAGAATAAGCCATAAACCTGAATCGAATGCTTTGTGTACCTCTTTTATCCTAAACAAGTGATTAAATCTAATCATGTCCAATTATGTCACACTCTCAAAGCATATTTCATTCTAACGATCATAAAACATTCTCCTTTGATTTATGGCTGCTGTAGTGTCATAAAAGCATCATGACTGCAGTTCATTATACACTGGGACTCATTAATTTGTAGTTGGTGCTTCATCCGAACGTGTTTAGGGTTCCGTACCTCAAAAGGAAAAACGGAACCCTTATAGGATCACTTTGTTGTCTGTATGTCTGTCGGTCTGTCAAGAAACCTACAGGGTACTTCCCGTTGACCTAGAATCATGAAATTTGGCAGGTAGGTCTTGTAGCAGACATTCGTAGAAATATCTGAAAAAACGTGAATTTGTGGTTACATCGTACAAAAAAAATTAAATTGTGGTCATGAACTAAAAATTAGTATTTTCAATTTTCGAAGTAAGAGTATATCAAGTGGGGTATCATATTATTATGAAAGGTCTTCACCTGTGTATTCTAAAACAGATTTTATTTATTTTTATGCATCATAGTTTTTGAATTATCGTGCAAAATGTCGAAAAAATACGACTGTTGTACGGAACCCTCATTGCGCGAGCCTGACTCGCACTTGGCCGGTTTTTCTACTTACTCTTCATTTTCTTAGAAGGAGTTCCTTTCAACGTTCACTGTCATCATCATCACGATCAACCCATCGCCGGCCCACCACTGAGCACGGGTCTCCTCTCAGAATGAAAAGGGTTCAGGCCATAGTCCGCCACGGTGGCCAAGTGCAGCTTGGCAGACTTCACACACTGGCTTTGCGGGTGTGCGGGGCATTCCCTCCCCGATTGCCATCTCGACCTGTCGCGTACTCTACAAACAGAGAGAACAAATAAATTGTAGTTCAATTTGTGGTTATTACCCTGATCTCAAGTCGCAGTTTATCTCGCGTTTAGCGCCCGCATGCAGCATCCCTCTTGGACATGTACCAATTTACATACGTCTGGGATCATCATTGAGCTGTATTTTAGCAAGTCACTGTTTATCTTCCTAACAGCTTCCTCCCCTATACAAATTTAGAGTGTGTAATGTGATTTGCTTAACCGATTGCGCAAGAGTTGTGTGTTTATACTCTTATATTGTGTCATCATCATCATCATCAACCGATAGACGTCCACTGCTGGACATAGGTCACTTGTAGAGACTCCACACGCCACGGTCTTGCGCCTCCTGAATCCAGCGGCTCCCTGCGGCCGAAATTGCTATTTTTCAAAAAAGATTGAGATCTTTTTTGAAAAATAGCAATTTGAGTAATTTAAGTTTCGAATATCTGCAATGAATTTTTGATACCTACTTATACTACAGTCACAGTGCAATGTAATTTTTTACTTTTGTGCTAAAATAATTGTTAAACTACTGCAAAATAATAATAATTTTTAAAAGCAATATTATTTGAGATTTTGCCTATCTGGCATCTGCACTTGGCCAGCGTGGCGGACTATGGTCTAAACCCTTCTCATTCTGAGAGGAGACCTGTAGTCAATAGTGGGCCGGTGATGGGTTAATCATGGTGAAGCCAAGGAAACCGTAGCGCAAACTTTAAAATTCACGTCGCAGCAGGGGTACGATGTAAATACATTTCCACGCGCGGCGCGACGCGACGGTCCGCGGTGGTACGCTCGTAAACGCTCGATTTAGCCGAAGCGTACCAACGCTGTGCGTTTAACTTTAGATTGCGCGAGTTTAGGTCAAGACCACGGGGTGGATTTGGTACGAAATTAACTTTTTGGGAAATATTTATTATGACGAATTATATTAACGATCGTATTCTAGACAAAATTTTAAGTGAGGGTTTTTACGTTATTTTTAGGATTCCGTACCTCAATCGAAAAAAGGAACCCTTATAGGATCACTTCGTTGTCTGTCTGTCTGTCGACGTCACGACCAGTCCAATTTTAATTTTCATCATCGTATTCACGACCCGTGCAATACGACGATTAAAATTAAAATGTCTTCACGAAATAAATACTTTACTAAATCACATATAGATGGCGCAGTGGGTCATTAACTTGCAGTGTTAGGCATACCCTGTACGATGGTACGGAACACTTCAAGTGAGAGTCCGACTCGCACTTGACCGGGTTTTTATTTTCATACAGCTGAAACTGGTTTAGTGAAAACAAAACAGTGAGGAGACTCATATTATGTCGTAAAGTAAATAAAACTTAAGAGTTGTCAAAAACTTCGCCTTGTTTCTGCAATGCAGGTAGGTATGTGTTACGTATTTATACTTCAAGTATAACGACCCGAGTCAGTGCACGGTTCGCTTCCCGAATTCCGTTTGACCTTTTACAGTCAATTGGAAGGAAGAATCCATTCAAATGTTTTGCCTACATCCTATCCCACTGGTACAGGCACGGAAGTGTACCAAATGATTCCAAATTTGAAAGGGGGCGCGGGAGTTACATTTACACGAGAGTCTGTCACGTGTTGAGACTTGAGCATAGATAAAGGAATAGTTTCTGTAATCCATGGACTTGAGAGTTGAGGCAGAACTAGAGTAATAAGGAAACTGTCAGCTTTAAAAAAAAATTAATAGAGATAGAGAGCAAACGAGCAGGCGGGTCACCTGATGTTAAGTGATTACCGCCGCCCATGAACGTTTGCAGCACCAGAGGAACCGCCGATGCGTTGCCGGCCTTTTAGGAATTTGTTGGTCCGCCCTTTGAATAACCCCATGTTGTAATCCTTTGATCATGAATCGACATCTGACAAATATTAGGCAAGGGGGACGTGAATCAAAGGTATAGTACGCGACAGATCGAGATGGTAATCGGGGAGGGTACGCCCCGCACACCCGCACAGCCCCCGCGCTAACCCAGAGCGGGTAAGCGCAAAAAAAAATCGTACAAAATAAAATACAGAAAGAGTAAAAATATAATTCATGAAAACTGTTGAATCTTTACTGTACCTACCTAACTGTACCGTTTTGATCGAAATAACTAACTTTGAACTCAATTTCAGCAGAGTTTTCTTGGCCCAATGAGTTCAAGTTTGTATTCAGTGATCGAAAATCGAAATATTGAACTTTGAGTTCAATTTTAGCAGAGCTTTAGGCCGTTTTGCTCGAAAATAAGTTCAGATTTGTACACAGGGGACCAAAAATATCTGGATTGCAAAAACTGAAGTGTAAATAATAATTACATTACGCGGCCGAAAGTAATATAGTTACATCAACCTGAAGGAGATAGAAAATTGTAGAGCACTGTATCTTTCGTTGAGACCGACAAAACGTCATTTAGGTTTGAGTGACAGGGACAACACTCTACAAAGCCGAAATGTCATTCTAAAGGCCGATGTACATTACTTTCGGCCGCGTACTGTACCTACTTACACCGTTTTATTCGCCAACTCCTCATAATTATAAAGCAACAGGGGAAGCTAGTGGGTACGCAAAGCCGTTAGCGATATCAACACAAAACCGCAACGCAACACCGCGCGGGTTGTATTACGAGTATCAATATCGCGCACTTGTTAGAGTTCACAGGAAGACGGCCGTGCGACGCCATCTTGCGTCAAACGGCGCGTGCGCTACGCAATTATACGATTAATTGCATTGTGTAACTTAATAATAATGTTCTATTCTTATAATGAACTAGCTGACAGCACTGACATTAATTTTAGGGTTGCCATATACATAGAGATATATAGAGATATATACGTTAGTACATAATAACATAATAATTCAATGGCTCTATAAAACATTTTAGTTACTATTTAATTTTCTACTCTAAACTTGCACTGTACACATTGACCGGCACTTGTCAAATGCATTGACCCAATATTTTCCTTTGGAAGAGTTGTTATAAATATAAAGAAAGGAAATTTAAAAATTCTTTTACACTGATTTGCATAACGCACTTTTTTGGGACCCCTTCATTGTACGATTGTTTATCTTGGCATTTTATACCAATGGTAATTCCCGTCAAATCTGTAGACTGTGACGGTACGTACTGTGAATCCTTTTTCGAATTTGAATGCGTTTTTCTAATAAATAATTAAGTAACCGTAAAAGAAATAAAGATATGTATCAGTTTGGTTCAAACAAAGGGAAGGCTAAATAAGTTGCTACGCAGAATAATTATGATGGAACGAGTGTTTGGGTTTTTGACAACATGAAAATGAATTTAGAAATTACGGAGACATATGCACGGATAGACAAATCATTTTAATGAATAGGTTTTTTTTAATAAGATTTAATCTTATATTTGCTACCGCATCGTTCCATGATAAAAATTTGCATATGATAGCAAAATCATACGGGGAGTAATGAGCTTACGCAGTCGTAGTTCTAACTTCTATTAACTCACACGCTCTCAATGCGAACTTCATGCATGCAGGCGCATTTTTATTAATATTTTAAACGGCTTGTGTTTAAACGCCTACCAGAAAAGCAACTGATGGGGCCGATTCTCTAGGCGGTTTTCTAATTTTAAAATGTCTAATATTAGACTTAGAAAGGTGTGTTATTCTGAAAACCCACTTAAATGACAGGTCTAACCTAAAATTGAATTTGACAGCACTAAACTATTCAATTTAGATTTTAAAGAGCAAAAGTTATTCTGTTGCACGAACTAAATGCCTAAATTAAGAAACGTCAACCTAAAATTTTCTAAAATTAGAGTGGACCTCGCGAGGTGCCCACTAAATTTAAAGAGTCTGCTTAAATGGCAAAATGGACGTGTTTTGAAAGAAATATTTTTATTTGAGTTTAGAATTGTTATATTTAAGATAAAAAAAGTATCTTTTAAGTGTTTTAATTTAATTTAAACTTTATAAAATGGAAATATACGTGGTTTCTCTGGCTCGTCGTTAATTCACAAAAAATAATTAGGTTGGTTATCTACTTTGTTGTCTAAGAGTATCAGACACCTCCACAGACATCCTGGCGGCTTCAGCAAGGCAAACCTAAGATCCTTAAGTCTCCTTATTTCTTAACTAGCAAGTGGCAGCTGTTCGAAAATCCTGTGGGACTAGGATACTTTTCTGTAGGTACTTAGCTTACCTACCTACCTAATAAAAGTAGCCTATAAGTATATTATCCTTCACTAGTATGTGTCCTTGTGAAAAATCTCTGTGCCCAACTAGGTTAGATGCATAAAGGAACATACCCAGAGACAAAAACTTGCATAGGTACCTACCTAAATATTAGTGTGAACATAAATCTTTGCCAATTAGGTATGCCAAGGTAAAACTTGATGCCTTGTTATCATTATCAATGAGATTAATTCCTACTACCTACTACTTATTGCTAAACATATCAAAAATAAAGCAGAATAAGTGTGGTGGTAGAGTAGGTACTTATAATAAAGTTTAAGTTCTAAAATCTTAATGAGTTCACCTAAAGGTTTATTTATAGGCTAAATTAACAGATTTTACATTTAGTTATGTCTTATACTTACATACCCCTAGTATTGAACTAAGTACTTGAGTAGTACCCAGTTACTTCTTTATTTTCAACTCAGTAGATACCTGCTTGAAAGACTACCTATTACATGCATAAGTAGGTACTTATACTAGCTACAGTACAGTATAGATAACTACAACTAACTGACATAGCCTGGGTTCACTTTAATCATCTGATAAGTTTTAGTTGAGAAGTACCTAGTAGATACATCTTGTAATTCCTAAACATATCATGATAGGATCTTGTTGAGTTTACCTATATAGGTATACCCATACCCATATGGGTATCACATTTCAGGTTAACTAGCTGACCTGCCTGAGTTGTACCTGCCCCAGCTTTGTTCGGGTGGAATAAGTACCTATGTAAGTATCTGAAAATTATGTCGTAGTGGTCTATATAGGTACTTAAAGTAAACGTTCCTTACATGCAAATTCTCAAGTTTTTAAACTCAGCAGCTTAATAAATTACTAGACTCGGGAGTCAGCAGCTTATATGCTGATGTCAGTCAGTCAGTTTATATTTTTACATTTACATAATATGTACAGAAGAGAGAGAGAAAAGCTAGGACTTCTCCATAACATCCTCAAAAATGTGTGAAGTCTGCCAATCCGCACTTGGTCAGTGTGGTAGATTATGGCCAAAACAACTTATTCGGAGAGGTGACCCGTGCTCAGTAGTAGTGACCCGGCGATGGATTGATAATGATGATGATGATGATGATGATGTACTGACCTAGCTACCTGCCTTTAGGTCACAAGAAGTATATAGGGTACTTCTAGTACCTAAAGTGATCCTATAATGGTTCCTTTTGAGGTATGGAACCCATAGTTAGAAGAGAAATAACGTCAAAAAATAATTTGATTTCTTTTATCTTTTCTAGATCTATTTTATTGAAAACGGACTAAAGTTTTCTACACATTCCTATAATTTTACAAATTAATACAGAAATCTATAGACTCAACCTTTATTTAGTTTGAAATCTATAGATCTCTGACTTTGCATAGACTTAAGATACTGATAAAAGAGACAGAGTTATATCATTGGCATAAATCTGTCTCGTTTTAACTGAAACTTACGTCAGAGCAAAGTCAAAGTATGCTCTCTATACATATCTGTGCTTAAAGTATTATGTTTTAACTATGTCTAGTCTGAGCTAATTCAAAGTATAAGTACTCTATAGATTTTAGCCAAAGAATATGCAAACCTCAAAAAATGATTTTATAATTGTTATGGTGAAGACTGCATTGAAATTGATATAAATAGGGACTGAAAACTAATTTTGAACTATTTATACCTATAGATTATAAATTTCATTTTTCAGGTAGTACTAGTACAACTAAGTCATACTACAGCTGCTCAGTATGATGAAGGCAAGAATTTCCTAACAAAAGCAAGAAAACTTCAATCAGATACTTAATTAACAATTACTTTTATTAAATAAAATAATAAAATATATACATATGTTTCATTCTGTACTGTACATAATTAATATTTATTTCAATAACATTTAAATAAAAATTAAGTTTAGGAAACAACTGTTCATTTTTGGTAGATGAGTGACGGAACATCTTTTTAACTCGCAGACTCCATATACTTGGTTTCATGAAATGGGCTGAAATAAAAATTATCAACGTTGAAAGTTTGTTATGATGATGTGTTGAAAGGTGTAATGTATCCTACACTTCAATTTTTTGCTATGCATACTAGCTGTTTACTATGCAATTAAGCATCACTTTCTTTAACGGTGAACCAAACCATTGTGAGGAAACCTAAATGCCTGAGAGTTCTCCATAGTGTTCTCAAAGGTGTGTGAAATCTGTCAATGTGCACTCGGCCAGAGTGGTGGACAATGGCCAAACTCTTCCCGTTTTGAGAGGAGTCCCCTGCTCAGTAGTCAGCCGGCAATGAGTTGATCGTGTGATGATACTAACTGTTGCCTGTAATTATTATTTTTATATAGGTATGCTACACTTCCATTTTTTGCTATATTATAATATGTACTAGCTGTTTAATAAGCAATTAAGTATCACTTTCTTTAACCGTGAAGGAAAACATTGTGAGGAAACCTACATGCCTGAGAGTTCTCCATAGTGTTCTCAAAGGTGTGTGAAGTCTGTCAATCTGCACTTGGACAGAGTGGTGGACTATGGCCAAACTACATTTTGAGAGGTGAGCTGGCAATGAGTTGATCATTATGATGATACCAGCTGTTACCTGTTATTATTATTATTATACACGTAGGTATATACATTCAATCTTGATCTTGTAGGTACTTTCATGCCTTAAATCACATTACCGCCTTAGTTTGTTGAATTCATAGCAGAATTCATGGATACCTCGTTCCACGTCCTTGCACGCCAGATTTGTAAGTATACCGCCAAGTTTCAGAACTTCCTCGCTGTATATTCCTTTACCTGTATATTCAATGTACTCTGTGGCAGTCAGTTATTTAGGATGATTGCTTTTCATCTGTTTGCATTGATTTCCTAGCAAGAGTTTGACAATTAGGTACCTCGGTGATTTCAAGGTAAGGTAGGTAGGTAAGATTCCAAGCAAAATTCTTTGCTTTTATCTATTTTATGCACATAACCACTATTTTCACAAAGTTTTGTAACAAAAACTAAGATTCTTTAACCACAAAACACAAAGAAATTAGGTTAGAAATTATATTTGCAACAAAAATAATAGATCTGTTTTTTTAACTAGTTTTACGGCTCTGGGTTCTAGCACTTTTGATCAAAGACTTAAGCCTACTTCACACGATAAAATGAACAAAACTTCAATTTTCGACACTTTTATTGTGATTCGACCTAAATAAATCAAGTAAAGTTATTATTTTTGTATTTCAAGTAACATCGTTCGATATTTTTCGCAAAAAATAGTTTTAAGATTAAAGGGGAAAATCAAACACAAATTTAGTGCAGTTCTTGTTATCTTAAATAGCAACACTTACTATTCAATTCAAACGTCATTTTAGACGGCCATTTAGGATGTTTAAATTTAGTTGAAGCAAAAAAGCGAATGCAGTTTAGAAATAGAAATCCTAAAATTAAAGAATCTAAAATTTAGTTTAGGTTTAGGTTAGAGTACAACAGAATTAGCGCCAATCTACTAAAAAATTCGAAATACTTACTATTCTAAATCTATTCTATTATATTCTAATGGGCTGTAAAAGAATCTGATAGGCTAAGCTTATTTATAGCTCCATGGCTTCAGAGATGCAGATACGAAGCTCTGTTATGCAAAATAAAATACATACTTCCATACTTCTTTGCTACTAATTTTGGCAAAAGTAGATTTTTACCGAAATTGTTTAAATTATTAATATTATGTTATTTAAAGTCTATTATAATAGGTAATTATTATGAATATTCATTAGGTCGTTGTTTCATAGAATGAAAGTGAAATATAAATTCTTGGTCGTAACCCTTTTCTTTAAGAACTGTTACTTATTCTACTCATTTAAGTGTTTTGTTTTTACACCTGTTGAACATGGTAATGACTACATAATGTATCTTAAAACCGGTTTTGAAGCACAAATGGGTATGTTACAATAATAGATTGTGCGTTAAATTATCACCAGCAAACGGTATACGATATTTTTCATGTTTAATTTTTTTTATGAAAGCACAGACGTATGTATAAAAGGCTGTGGCAAGTGTTTATGAAGAGAGGAGTACTTACTTATTTATTAAATTACACATGGACTCGGTCTCTTGTATGGGCTTCCACACGCCACGGTCTTGCGCCGCCTGAATCCAGCGACTCCCTGCGACTCGTTTGATGTCGTCTGTCCACCTAGTAAGCCACACGTAGGTCCTTATTTCATACAAATCACTACCCCTATTATAAATGCGAAAGTGTGTTTGTTTGTTGGTATATTGGTTTGTTTGTTTGTCCTTCAATCACGTCGCAACGGAGCAACGGATCGACGTGGTTTTTGCATGGGTATAGTTTAAGACCTGGAGAGTGACATAGGCTATTTTTTATCCCAGAAAATCAAAGATATCCCACGGGATTTTTAAAAACCTTAATCCACGCGTACTTAGTCGCGGGCATCAGCTAGGAGGCGTTTGGAACCCTCGTAGCATTAGTTTTAAGTTTGCGTAATAATTATCACCACTATATCTTACAAATCTAACACCAGACCATCAAAAAAAAAGATTCCGACGAATTGAGAACCTCCTCCTTGTTTTGAAGTCGGTTAAAAAGAGTAATTTATTACCTATTTTGAATAAATTATTTGACTTTGACTTTGATTGCAGATGCTTAAAACACTTTTGTTGAAATACAAAACTGTCTAAGCTATTTCCATTTTAAAAATCATGTCAATCCGTTGCTCTGTTGCGCCGGGATTGAAGAACAATAACAAATCGATAAATAAACAAACACACTTTCGCATTTATACTGGTAGTGATGGCCTACGCTAAATCCCGTAAAGTTATGCAGTGTTTTGACTCCGGATAGTACTGTAGTACCTACTCATACACATAGTAACTAAACTCGCATGTAGATTAGCGATTCACTTAGAGCAGTTAGCCGAGACAAAGCCACCGCTCTCCGTTAGCCGCTCGCACCACGCGGCTAATCTACTTGTTCCTTGTTTACTAAGTACCGCTTCACGAAAATCTTGTGCAAGTTTTGAACACTCATCTTGTTATCGAGGTAAAACATGGATTACAGACAAATAGGTAGCTTTTAGGCCGCTTAATCTTGGTCATCTTTACCATTACAAGTGACAACCAATTGCTGACTGATGACACTAAGCGAGCATAAGTTTAGTCTCCTCTCAGAATGGGAAAAGTTTGAAAGAATGAGAAAACTCTGACCAAGTGCAGCACATAGTCGTAACTATCTGGAAGTTAGAGGTGCGTGCCCGAGATCGGAACTCGGAACCCATCTCCTCCCCTTCGGTCAGGGGTTCGATCCCGGGCACGCACCTCTAACATTTCAAAGTTATGTGCGTTTTAAGCAATTAAATATGACTTGCTTTAACGGTGAAGGAAAACATGGTGAGGAAACGCGCATGCCTGAAAGTTCTCCATAATGTTTTTTTAATTTATTTGTACCAAAAACATTTACAATAAAGAGAAAAAGAGAGTAAAAGTGGACAGGGAAGCACTTATCTCTATGAGAGATCTCTACCAGTGACCCTTGGCAGTGCGAGAGGTTGTAAAGGGAGTAGAATAGGTACAAAAAGAAGATAGAAAGTATTTTTTTAAGTGTTCTCACTTCTCAGAGGTGTGTATAAAGTCTGCCAATCCACGTGTGGTCAGCGTGGTGGACTATGGCCTAAACCCTGCTCATTCTGAGAGGAGACCGTGCTCTGTAGTGGGCCAGTGAAGGGATGATCATGGTGATGATGGCGACTAGAATACTAGTCATTACCACATACGTAAAGCTGTGATAGCCTAGTCACTAGGCGATTAGAAGGCGGACGTCGGGGGTTCGATCCCGGGCACGCACCTCTAACTTTTCGGAGTTATGTGCGTTTTTATTAATTAAATATCACTTGCTTTAACGGTGAAGGAAAACATCGCGAGGAAACCGGCATGCCTGAGAGTTCTCCATAATGTTCTCAAAGGTGTGTGAAGTCTACCAATCCGCACATGGCCAGCGTGGTAGACTATGGCCAAAACCCTTCTCACTCTGAGAGGAGACCCGTGCTCTGTAATGAGCCGGTGATGGGTTGATCATGATGATGATGATGACCACATACGTACACTAGGTACAATAGATTACAATTGGTATTTTGCTTTCCGTTGTTTGCAAAGCATCATTCAACAACAATATCTTCGTCAAAATGCCTGTCGACAATTCATGCGCATGTTGCTATCGTCTGTCAACGCATCCGGTCATTCCACGAGTTTGCGCCCCGCCTTATAAACCGCAACCAACGTTTGGCAAACATCCGTTCGTATACCTAATGAAGATATGAATTTTTTTGCGTTCGTAACACAACAACAAATATTAGTAACACAAACTGATCCGCCTCAGCTTCGCTCGGATAAAGATTTGATTTGATTAAAATTGGTAGGATTGTAATTTGTATTGTGGGCACTCTTTGATTGTCAATTATTATTGTTGAATTTGTAAAATAATAATAATTATTTTAATTGATGTAGTCACTACCCCTATTATAAATGTGAAAGTGTGTTTGTTTGTTGGTGTGTCCTTCAATCACGTCGCAACGGAGCAACGGATCGACGTGACTTTTTGCATGGGTACAGAAGACCTGGAAAGGGACATAGGCTACTTATTATTCCGGAAAATCAAAGAGTTCCCACAGGATTTTTAAAAACCTAAATCCACGCGTACGAAGTCGCGGGCATCAGCTAGTGGTGATTTCTAATTAATTACATAAACTTAAAACTGGAACAATAAATGTACCTATTGGTATTTAAATTTCAGAAAGAGAATACGTAATGTGGATATCTCAATCGACAGTAATATTAGCAAGGCGTTGTTTATGTGTTGCTATGTGTCCGCCATCGGATCCTGTCATGCTGGCGTGTTTATTAACCGCCAGTTTGTTTACTAAACATCATATCGATGACAATATGATATGTTTGCGGGAACACAAACTACACAACAGTGCCTATAGCACGCGACAGGTCGAGATAGCAATCGGGGTGAGGACGCCCCCGCGCTAACTCGGTGCGAGATAGCGCGGGTGACGTGCGGGTGTGTACTGACACTAAAAATATCTTGAAAAATATGTTTTTCATGGTTTCGTACAGCTACTTAGATAATATAAAATAGCATTTCCGGTAAATTGGTAGTAAGCTAGCTGCTAGACCTAAGGGCTTTTGTTTAGTATGACGACATTTTTACGTAGAGTCAATTAGGTACAGAGGTCATCAAAAGTTAAACTACTTATATCCTAAATCGATTTCTTTAAACGGTAAAGCACGTAAGAGTTGCTCTAATTAAACTGAGCAATTACTTTTTATGGGTGAAGAGAATCGAATGCGTCCCAAGAATCGATTTGTTTTCATTACGTGGAAAAACGTCCGTCCGTTGTTTATACCGATTCATAAACACCGTCTCGACTCTCGATATCACAAATGCTTATAATAATTTCGATGGCAGACAATAATGACGGCTCGGATTTCGAAGTGACGAAGTATACGCGCCGCACGCAGAGTAGTACTAGTACCTAATTACTTACCTAAAATATTCTCAGAAGTTGTACCTACTAGGTTATTCATAAAATTTTATTCATGACTTAATTTAACTTTGTGATAAAACTGATCCACGTGTTTCGGTTTTAATTATTCGTTGATCTCTCAGTTTCTCCTTTTATCACTACTACCCATATTATAAAATGCGAAAGTGCGTTTGTGTGTTGGTTTATTAGTTTGTCCTTCAATCACGTCACAACGGAGCAACGGATCGGCGTGATTTTTTGCATGGGTATAATACAAGACCTGGAGAGTGACAAAGGCTACTTTTTATCCCGGAAAATCAAAGAGTTCCCACGGGATTTTTAAAAAACTAAATTCAAGTCGTGGGCATCAGCTAGTAGATTTTATAAACCGTATTTATTTTTAAAAACCGTTGAAACTGTAGCGAAGCTCCCTTGACGACCTCTCTCCCAGGCACAGTGGCACACGCTGTGGTCTCATAAGTCAAGTAAGGAACGTCATGGGTTCGGTTCCCGGCAGGAAAAATTTCTAATTGCTTTTTTCTGGTGTAGTCTGGTGGGAGGCATCTCAATCACTAGTTAGTCGCGACGCGACCAGTGAAGCCGTACGACCAAGCGATTTAGCGTTTCGATATTAGGTAGGTAAGTATACCGCGTGGAAACCGATAGAGGTATAGTCCGCGACAGGTCGAAATGGCAATCGGGGAGGGAACGCCCCGCACACCCACACAGCCCCGCGCTAACCCGGTGCGGGCAAGCGCAGGTGACGTCCGGGTGTGCGGGGCGTCCTCCCGGCTCATACCCCGATTGCCATCTCAGCCTGTCGCGGACTATAGTTCGAATATAATTTAAACCTACTTCTTTGAATTTAGAAATTTTAGCGCATAGATAAATGGCGAATTTGACAACTGATTGAACGGTATAATAATTATCATTGGAATTTCGATAGCGTTACGTTAATACTTGGTTTAATCTTGTTTAATAAAAACTGCCATTCCCTTTAAAGGTCAGCCCGCTTACGTTAGGGTTGTTAGGAAGGCTAAATTGTATCTGAATTCGGAATAAATGAAAAACGCGAAAGTAAATCCACTTTTCTTTTTTTCCAGACTACCTCACCATACTAAAGAAACAATGCATAGAAGACCAGAAATGCATAGAAGGGTGAATCCATGCGTTGTGAGAAAGCTGTTCATAGAAGACTTTACAGATGAAGCCAGGTTTGACAACTTCGCGAACGCCTACCAGGAGTCCATTAACCGGGAGAGGTTGGAGAAATCTCTCAAATGGAACTTCGACTTTGCAAACGAAGTACCTTTAGAAGGCACATATGAATGGTACCCCGCTAATACGGACACAGCCGATTGGATCGGAGTGAAATCCGAAGAAATTTCCGAGAAAACCGAAGAGACTTGCCTCTCTATGAAATCGGAGAATGAAACTACACCTAGGAGTCGGGAAGATGAAGCTCTCCCAATTTTAAGGAAGCGCAGACGAAGTCCTGAAGTTGTTACCAAAAAAGCGGTTCGACGTAAAATTAGTTTTGACTAAAAGCTTATTTTATATTTTTTACAGTACCATTACAGTACGCGGCAAAAAGTAATGTACATCGACCTTAAGAAGGAGATAGCGGATTTGTAGAGCATCGTCTCTGTCGTTGAGACCGACAAAACGTCATGGTTCGGAAGCCAAATTGCTCGTCGTTGAGGAGGTTTTTCTGTCGGTTGAGAATGACTTTCTCATACACCTTGCCAAGAGTGTTGACCAAACTAATGAGGAGGTTTGTAGAGCGTTGCCTCTGTTGTTGAGACCTAGGTATGAGTGACAGAGACAACGCTCTACAAAGCCGAAATGTCATTCTAAAAGCCGATGTACATTACTTTCTGCCACGTACTGTAAGTGTCGTAGATTGATATCAAAAGTTACACAGTCTATGAAATACTTAGAGAGAATTTTAATTGGTGCTGATTCGGATGACACTTTTCTGAACTTAGTTTATTCCATCTCCTGCGTTTTGATTGATAAAAACGCAAAACAAATATAATACAAACGCAAAACAAATAATTTAAGAGTGAAAACAAAATTACAAGAGTTGTTAGATATGTCTTTCCTTTTCCATTTAAATGGGGGGAACGTTGCAAATCAAAATTTAATTTAGAGACTTATTATTATGACTATTTATTGACATTTAATCAGATACCAATACGCAGACTTTTAGTACTTTTAAGTACTAGGGTAAAGGGCTCCAGTAAATGAACACATAAGTACTAGCCTGACTTTGATCTAAAATTAAGGTATTATATGAGAATAGTTCTATATTCCATGTCCCAATATCAAAATCTAAGCCATATCCGAAATATTCAAAAGTATAAACCTACGAGTACGTTAGTACTATTATATATTCTGTGCTACGAGTACATCAGAATATAATATTTCGTTAATAAAATTATAGTACCGACTTGGTCCTAATTTTTTTGTGGTAATAGGTACGTCATGTAATTTAATAAAGTATGCTTATATTATGTTTAATTGATTTGATAACTTAAAGAAGTCATTCATATTTGTCATACAACATTAAAATTAATATTTAATGTATATTTATTGAGCCTTTTAGGAACTTTTCCATTTTTATATTTACACCGTGACGTAAAACTTTTATAATTTAAGCCGATTTTTCAATCGCTAAAATATAATGTCTGAGTAACTATGTCGTCTTGAAAGTATTGTATTGGAAATCTGTGAAAAATTCAAATGTATTGAAAATAAAGTAAAGTTTTTTCGGCGATTGAAAAATCAGCAAAGTGCAATCAATTCCGTATTTTTTTAAGATTTTTACAATGTGCCAGATTTAGATAATTATTTTAGTTTTATGAAAAGTATTTTTAGTAAGAACTTTAGACATATTTTTTAGTTTAGTCATTTTAACTTTGTAAATTTTTATCGATCTGTGCATATATTTATTTTTAAAAGACTGCATTGTATTGAAATTTTTAGTCGTAATTTATAGTAGATATTTTATTTAGTTATTGCACATAATTTTAGTTAGTATTTTAGTGTTGTCATTCCACTACAAACATCACAAATAAAGTAGATAGTTTAATTTAACATCGTTTTAAAAGTCATTGTTTCTAACCGTAAATTTTTAACAACTAACTTTGACTAACATTTTTTTAAATTAAAATATAAACCTTTTGTAATATAGGTACCAAATTATTAAAAAACCGACTGCGACCTAAGTAAAAAAATA
Source organism: Maniola hyperantus (assembly GCF_902806685.2). Classification (NCBI taxonomy): domain Eukaryota; kingdom Metazoa; phylum Arthropoda; class Insecta; order Lepidoptera; family Nymphalidae; genus Maniola; species Maniola hyperantus. The sequence continues at coordinate 8,468,444 of NC_048557.2, forward strand.
TATTTTAATATAGCAAAAATACTTATAAAGTTTGCTTACTTAATGTAAGCAAACTTTATAAGTATCTAACTAAATCAATTTTGATGATCATTCTGGCGAGAACTGTGGTGTTATAACTGGGGGCCCTGGGTTCGATTCGATCCCGAATGAGTCGAAATGGGAATTTATAATAGGGATGATGACTACTAGTCAAATAAGCGACTTTTTATCAAACGTCAAAACGCTTGCTTAGTAAGGGAGCTTGAAATACAATGCGACAAGGCTCTCTTGGTAATTGAATGAAATTGACAGGAGGGCGCTGTTGGAGAACAAAGGCTTAGAAAATTCAAACAAGAACAAAGGGGACACTTGACGCCAACGTTAGTTCCAATTTACGCCACGCGCCAAGATAGCCTTGTCGCACTATACACAGGTGTAACGTCATAAACGTTTGACGTAATTTGACGTACTTTTTTAGTTAAATTGATAAATTAAAATGGTCAGCAAACTTAAAACTAACAGCAGACGTGGATTTTATGAATTTTGAAAGAGAGAGAAAGAAAGATTTATTTTTGATATAGGCATAATCCCAATTGTCTCAGTTCTAGACTAGTGGGAGGCTTCAGCTGGGGCTAGTTGCCATCCTGCAAATCAGTGTTGCCAAACTATTTAGAATTCAATCAGCATGTGCCGCATAAAAACAAATTAGGGGCATTTCGTATAACTGTTGTAACTTGTACCTCTTCCAGGTTAACCCGATTCCATCTTAGACTGCATCGTCACTCACCACCAGTAGGGCGATTGTCTAAAACCTGCATCAATCATTATTACAATCTCAATTGTTCTGATTGGCTGAATTTGTGCGATTCTTGTTGCAACAATGCATTATGGCCAATAGTGAGCGAGCATTAACCAATCAGAGATGATTGCGATCGTGACATTGTAGCTGTCAAGCAACCGCGGTAGGGTCACAGGTTCTAAAGTTGAGATCTATAGAGCGCATTTTGACCTTGCTAAGACTTAAGATTAAGTTAAAACGAGACAGATTTATGTGAAAGATATAGCTCTGTCTCATAACTCTGTCTTAAGTCTTAGCAAAGTCAGAGTGCGCTCTATAGATCTCACCCTGAGATCTCTACCAAGGGCTAACTTATGACTACTTCTGATCACCCAGAATGATTATATTTTTCCCAGCAGTCGCTTAAACTAAATTTTAAAATCTAAAATCTAAATTATGATCTCTGCGTTCACAACATAGTATTAATTATTAGTTCATAGTATTAATTTTATTTTAGAAGGACGAATATGATCACCGATCGATTGTATTTTGAAATTTAAGTCATATTTTAGTGAGATATATAGTTTATAAACTAATTCCTGCTTGGAAACGTTTGACTAACATTTTTTGGTTACAGCTTTAAGTTTCGAGTATCTTTAGAATGTATTAAAAAATACCTAATTGTCACTTTATGTATTTTTAATAATTAATTAGTATGATTAAACAGTTAATTTTAATGATTAACTTTTGAATGCAAAATGTACCTATGTAATATTAAATCGGCTAAAATGTACAGTTTACTAAAGATCTTTGTTTTGTGCGCACACTTTGCGAGTCTCCGAGATATAAACTATCAAAGTTGTACTTTACTGGGGGCTTAGACTGTTGTACTGATGACTCCACCAGTACAACTTTGATACAATTTTGATATATTATCAAAGTTTTGGAAATTTTGTCTCATACAATAGGTACTCGTTAGTATTAATGCCAGCTATTGGTTAAGAGCTAGCGCGCACCACGATTAATATCCGTACGTTTTTTTCCCGCAAAATCTGTGAATTATAGAACTAAATAGAAGCGCGCGCACTGCGAAATTAATTCCGCACCGGATTTTCATACATTCAAATTCACGAGTTTTACAACGCACTGCAACTGCGTGCGCGCTAGCTCTAATACAGGTTTTATGCATGTCTGCTATTTTGGAAAAAAGTTAAATGGCGGACTACTAGGTAAGCCAAAATATGCAAAGCCCTTTAAATAGAATTTATATATCAGATCTAAACATTGGCTATAGACAATTGTATAGCTTGACAAATTTACTTAACAACGCCACCGCGCGCGCCGGCGCGGGCCGCGCTGGTATGTTTTGCATTACCTACAAAAGGCAATAATTTCATGCAATATGTAAAATGTAAATATATTTAATTTTAAACATTTCCACGCAGCATTATTGTAACTCATTATTAACATTCTAGTAAATTGGTTAAGAAATTATTATAATAATAAGCTAACAACATAAAAAGCCATACTAAATAATAAAGTTTCTCTTCACTTTTTGGTTTAAAAATGTTTGTAAAAGAAATCAATAAGTGGTCCTATTTGGTTAACAATTTATTAGGGCATTTCTATGGACATTCCATGCAAAAGGCTTGCGCACTTTGATGGGTCGTAATGTAACGCAAAATAAAGTCATTATCGAAAAAACATCTATAAAATATTACCTTTTAGAGCCGAATTTTTAATCGTCAAATAATTTTTTGTGTTTAGTCAAAATTTACAGCAAATAGTAGGAATATAAATTTTAATCCTGTTTTAGTATTTACAATTCAATAATACTTAGTTATTTCGTTTGTCTAACTAGGATGGGGGGGGGGGGGGGGGGGGTGTTGTTTCTTCCAACGCTGCGCTTTCCGGGGCGAGGTTGCCATTCTAGAACCTAGGACTAGGTGGACAATTAAACGACGTCAAACAAGTCGCCGAGAGCCGCCGGCGCAAGACCGTGGTGTCCCTACAAGACACCTATATCGAGCTGTGGACGTCTATAGGTTGATGAGGATGATGATGATTAGAATAGAATAGAATGTTTTTTATTCAAGTAGACTTTTTTACAACTGACTTTGAGACTGAATAATATGCTTTTTTTAGGAGCATACTTTTAACACATCTTTTAAACTTGTGTAAAGGCAAGTCTAAAATTGTTTGTGGAATTTTATTATAAAATATTACACTCATTCCCACAAATGACTTTCCCACCTTCCAGAGGCGGAGCGCAGGAGTAGCTAGCTTATTTTTGTTTCTAGTTTGCCTATCATGGGAGATCACAGATTTTTTTGTGACTGTGAATGTTTTGTCGTACAAAAATTATATTATTGTAAATATATTGGGAAGCTACTGTAAGATTAGTTATTTATTAATGCGATCACGGACATTGGGTAATATTTTATTGTATTGCAGCCGTACTCAGAGTCGCTTAATCGTTACTTAAGGAATTCCTTTTAAAGTTTTATTTCATAATATTACGGAGATGCGTTGCATTCGTCCCGCCGCCGGTTTGCACTAACCTTAATAACGCAATAGATTTATTACTTCTATATATTTGTACATAAAATGAGCAGCTAAATCCAAAGTCCCCGTAGGATTTATATAATCACATTGAAATAGAACTATTTCAATACTATTGTGTTTTTATTATGTACTTATTTCCTCGTTGGAGTAAAAAAAAAACTTCTAAGCTTCGTTATTTTTGCGTAGTTTCTGTCTTTAGTTAAGGTATACTTAGATACTTTTTTTAAATTTAAATTTAATTTATAATTTTAATTTAATTATTTATTGTAAAATGTGTTGGAAATAAATTATTGGTATTGATTTCAATATGGTTTTAATATACACCTGTTTTCTACTGCAAATCGGATCGACGATTCACATGCTCTCAAGTTAACATCGAATTCGGACCTCTTCAAAATTGGTCACCCATCTGGTAACCAACTTGGTTCAACGTTGCCTAACCAACGTGATCGATTGTTATGCACTGACGCATCTAAACTAGCCAAGCACCCTTAATATACTCGTGTATGTATAAATACATAAAGGAAACATGAATAAGTCAGTAGTACAATCCTTGCTGTCCCGTGGGAACAGGTTCGAATCCGGGCGATGCAATCTGCGCGTCACGGCCACTGAACATGTGGCGCACTGGCCCTATAGAGTTGCAGTGCGAATAACTGCAAGGTTAACTTTTAATTTAACGAGAACAAAGAATGTATGCCTGACTTTTTTATTTCGATAGATAGACAATTACTTTTTTTTTTCTTTTTCTTTTTTATTTATTATAGGCGCACGCTTGACCACGATCACACCTTATGGGAAGTGATGATGTGGCCTAAGATGGGACGCGTTTGCCTAGAAGGTGCCTATCCACTCTTGTTTAATTAATTTCTTCATTCGAACACAAGTTGGCTCACAGAGTACTTTGTTTAATTGCCTCGTTGCGGTTCATTAGATCCCGGGTTCGATTCCCGGATCGGGCCAAAAAGTTATTGGGGTTCAAAAGTTATTAAGTAAAAGCTCCGCGTATAAACGTGGAGCTTTTACTTGCGGATAATTAGTTGCGGAGATCTGAATTAATGCGAATGTTCCACATTTCATCCCTGCTCTGAAGCACACAGTTTTATGATATCTGAAGAACACCCTATAGGTACTACACTCATTTTTTTCACACTAATTGTTAACAAATAAACTATTAATAAACTTAAATCTAAAAAAAAACAACATTAAATTAAAACTAAAATAAATTAAATTAAATCTAAAACCTCGTCGAGACCACCGCAGCGAGGCATTGTACCCAAGATGCTGGCAGCATTACCCCTTTGGATGGCCAAACTAATTCTTTGACCAAGGTAGCTGCCAGCTCTCGGGTCCCCGGTTGACTCGATAACTCTTTTCGCAATTTCTTCAAAAAGAGCTCGAGCCCCCGGGCCCCACGGCCCCAAGGTCTCCACACCAAAACGCACGAACACGAAGCTCCCATCGAGGTTTTCATATTTGCGCCTCTTGGCCTGTTCGGCGCTGATGGCCGCTGCACCCGCCATAGAGGAGGTCGCCTGAATGTGGGATGCAGCTAAAGTGTCTACACAAGTTGCATCCCAAACAAGCGACCTGCCCATCAATTAAATCACTTATGCAAAATCCCGCGCCGGAATGCCGGGTGGCAATAGGCGTAATTGATTATAATAAACATTTTATTAGACACAATTGACGTTAGGGTCCCGGCCCGGATACGTGTCGGGAAGCGGAACATTTTGTTGAATCAACACACATCGTTTTTAATATGATTTGTGTAAACCTAAACACTCACATACTGATTTTGAGCACACCTAAATTTTAGGGTATTCGCATCCTCTTCTTACTAATCTAAAATGAAAAGGACAGACACAGTTTGACAGTTTTAAATTTAATTTAGAGCTGTCAAACCTCGTGACTTTAGCTACCAGTCCAGAGACTTTCTGGTTTAGTCTGGTGGGAGGCTTTAGCAGTGGTTAGTTCAAATCCTATCCTATCGGCAAAGCCGTGCCGCCAAGCGATTTAGGGTTTCAGTACGATGCCGTGTTGAATCCAAAGGGATGTATGTGCCTACGTTTAATAAAAGTTTGCCATGCACCTTCCAGGTTAGCCCGCTTCCATCTTAGTCTCACTGCCGCCAGATCACTTACCACGAGGAAAGATTGCAGTCAAGGGCTAACTTATATCTGAATTAAAAAAAACCGGCCAAGTGCGAGTCAGGCTCGCTCAATGAGGGTTCCGTACTACAGTCGTATTTTTTCGACATTTTGCACGATAATTCAAAAACTATGACGCATAAAAATAAATAAAAATCTGTTTTAGAATTTACAGGTGAAAACCTTTCATATGATACCCAACTTGATATAGTCACTCACTTCGAAAGTTGAAAATACTTAATATTAGTTCATGACCACAATTTAATTTTTTTTGTGTGATCTAAACCCTAAATTCACGGTTTTCAGATTTTTTCCCAAATGTCAGCTATAAGATCTACCTACCTGCCAAATTTCATGATTCTAGGTCAACGGGAAGTACCCTGTAGGTTTCTTGACAGACAGACAACAAAGTGATCCTATAAGGGTTTCGTTTTTCATTTTGAGGTACGGAACCCTAAAAAAACTTGAATTTGCAGCCAAAGTTAGCTGCTTCGAACGAGGCAATTACTTGGTAGGTACTATAGACAAAGACATTTGGTTGCTAGGAATCTATTGTATAATACGTTTTTATCTATCCCCCTTTCTAGAGCAATACTTCCTAGACAAGATAAAGCCCGGATATGTATAGGAATAGATACCTAAATTACGTATTAACCATGCACTAGATAATGCAGTTATGACTTATAACAAGCAACTGATAAAACGACAATAGTAAATTGTTTCAAAGATATCATCATAATCATGATTAACCCATCACCGGATCACTACAGAGAACGCGTCTCCTCTCAGAGTGAGAAGGGTTTTGGCCATAGTCTACCATGCTGGCCATGTGCGCATTGGTAGGCTTCACACACCTTTGAGAACATTATGGAGAGCTCTCAGGCATGCAGGTTTCCTCACGATATTTTCCTTCACCGTTAAAGCAAGTGATATTTGATTAATTAAAACGCACATAACTCCGAAAAGTTAGAGGTGCGTGCCCGGGATCGAACCCCCGACCTCCGATTAGAAGGCGGACGTCCTAACACTCCTAACCACTACGCTATCACAGCTTACAAAGCTTTAAAGATATACTATAAAGTATAAAAGTTAGAATGCAATCCCGTATAGAGGACAAGCTTATGCTCGCGACTTCGTCCGCGTGGACTACACAAATTTCAAACCCCTATTTCACTCCCTTAGGGGATGAATTTTTTAAAAATCCTTTCTTAGCGGATGCCTACGTCACAACAGCTATCTGAATGCCAAATTTCAGCCCGATCCGTCCAGTAGTTTGAGCAGTGCGTTGATAGATCAGTCAGTCAGTCAGTCAGTCACCTTTTCCTTTTATATATTTAGATTTCCCAACCTACCGTTATATAAAGTAGGCCAAACCTCTTTATCTAGCGTTAAATCATTTCATATTCAAATGATGTTTACCAAAGTCTTCACTTTCGTTGCGAAACGTTTCCTTAAGGGTCAAAGGGAACAATAGGAACCTGAAGAGGCATCTCATGCATAGTAATGAAGGGGAAATCCTGGATACGCGCCGCTACCCCAGACAAATCTTCCGATAGGGATAACAAAGTGTTTGATTTCCTTTTGTGATTGTTTTTTTTTTTGGCGAGGGTGCAACGGAATTTAAATACTGATCGAGACGGTTCATGATTTGGACCTCTAGTATAATTTTTTAATATATTTTATTTATAATTTTTATGATAAGTAGATATTGTTTTACCTACACTTCAAGTAATTTCTATACCTATACTTAATTTTTAAATACATATCAAAAATTGCGGAGCAGGACTCGAAAATGCGTCTCTCTGGGTGTTGATATATGTATTTAAAATTTAAAAAAACTGTCATTAGTGAAAAATTACACTATCATCCATCCTGGAAACGGACATCCGCAAGAGCTTATAGCACTTTTAAGGCATCTTATCGTCGTGTGCTGAACATGACTAGTACTTATTAAGAAACCTGAGAAATGTCGTTTCTTCCTTACCATCTGTTACTGGTTGTACACATCCGAGCTTCCTTCCGTGTCCTTAAGGCTAGGAAGCAATCTTGAGGAGTTCCGCAAGTGAAAAAAATGCGCGCAAACATTTTCTTAGGCGTCTTGTCTGCGCAAATACCATCGATGGCAAATACGTACTCATACTAATATAAATGCGAAATTGTGTCTATCTATCTATCTGCTAGCTTTTCAGGGACCATCTATTTAACCGATTTTGACCAAAGGTCCACATAGATAGCTTATATCCCGGGAAAGGACGTAGGCTCCTCTTTATCCCGGAAAATTAAAGGTTTTCCACGGGATTTTTGTAAACCGAAACTTGCATAGTCGATGAATAAATAAATTATTATTAACTAGATGATGCCCGCGTTCGTCCGCGTGGATTTAGGTTTTGCAAATCCCGTGGGAACTCATTGGTTTTCCGGGATAAAAATGCCTATGTCCTTCCTTGGGATGTAGGCTATCGCTGTACCAAATTTCGTCAAAATCGGTTGAACGGATGGGACGTGAAAGGCTAGCAGATAGACAGACAGACAGACAGACAGACACACTTTCACATTTATAATATTAAGTAAGTATGGATTGTTTCAAAAACCTTGCGAAATAAAAATCGGTGGTCAATAGTCCACAGTATCACATTGAATCAAAGGATCTTTAGGTTATTTTACTGACGTTATTTGGTTCCATCATCTCAATCTATCACCGGCTCACTACTGAGAACTCTTCCTATTCTGTCATAATAAGAAAGGTTTAGGCCATAGTCCATCACGCTGGCCAAAAGCGGATTGCGCGTAAAGTTAGAGATGCGTGCCCGAGATCAAACCCCAAACCCTCCGAATAAGAGGCCGACGTCTTAATGAATGAATGAATGAATGAAATGAATGAATGAAAATCTTTTTTATTCGTATAAACTTTTACAAGTGCTTACGAATAGTCGGATGCATCTACCACTGGTTCGGAATGCCTTTCCTGCCGAGAAGAACCAGCAAGAAACTCGGCGGTTGCTCTTTTCAAATATTTGATATAGGTACAAAATTATGCCATGTATAAAATAGTAATCACTGGACCATAACCACTTTTTACGTGAATAGCCAGACCAAATTGACTCTACTGTATTTATCTCGTTATACTTTTTTTTTTTTTATTCATTATAGGTATACGCTTGACTACAATCACACCTGATGGGAAGTAATGATGTGGCCTAAGATGGGACGCGTTTACCTAGAAGATGCCTATTCACTCTTGTTTTAAAGATACCCGTAGGGCGATTGTCTAAAACCGGCATCAATCATTATTACAATCTCAATTGTTCTGATTGGCTGAATTTGTGCGATTCTTGTTGCAACAATGCATTGTGGCCAATAGTGAGCGAGCATTAACCAATCAGCGATGATTGCGATCGTGACATTGTAGCTGTCAAACAACCGCGGTAGGGCCACTGGGTTGTAATTGGTAGGAAACACATATCGTGGAAGAGTATTGAAAACCTTAGCCATACGTATGAGAAATGATGACGCAAAACGTTTCGTGCGTGTAGAAGGAATGTCGTACTTAGTACGTACCACCAGTGGCGTGCACAGGAGTTCAAGCCAGGGTATGCATTTAGGTATGAACTTATTTTACGGCAGGTTAAAATGAAAAATAAGCATTGATTTATTACAATGAGGGTAAGCAGTGCGTTTATGCCTCTATGAGCTGCACGCCACTGCGTACCACCATTCCCAAACTACAGTAATCCGTTATCAATTTATTTTATACCACCCTAAATCAATTGAGTGGGGGTTCTAATTGGTTACTTTAGTACAGACAAGCTGAAGGGCACGCCAATACAAAACGAATAAAAATTTATTTTATTGCACATTTCACTAAACCCAGATTACGCTACTGGTGTGCGGTTGGTCAGGATCATTTATCTACTTATTTTTAGGGTTCCGTTCCCAATTGGTTCCAACGGGATCTTGTTACTAAGTGTCTGTCTATCCTATGTCTGTCAGGGGACTGTATCTCATGAACCGTATTTTTTTTTTTAAAGAATATTAGCCATGTTAAATGACTAATATTCCCCTTTCCTCTCCAACTAAGCTTCAGGCTTGTGCTAGGAGTAGGTACGACAATAGTGCAACGGGCGGGGTTTGAACCGTCGACCTTTCGGTTTTCCGTCCACTCATTTACCGGTTGAGGTATATTGAGGTAATAGTTAGAGAGTTGAAATTTTCACAGAATATACGTGTTAATATAAGCTTATGCTCGCGACTTCGTCCGCGTGGACTACACAAAATTTAAACCCCTATATCACCCCCTTAGGGGTTGAATTTTCAAAAATCCTTTCTTAGCAAATGCCTAAGTCATAATAGCTATCTGCGTGCCAAATTTCAGCCTGATCCGTCCAGTAATTTGAGCTATGCATTGATAGATCAGTCAGTCAGTCAGTCAGTCACCTTTTCCTTTTATATATATTTAGATTAAGTACCTATGAGGTTTCTTAAATATATCATAAGTTATCGAGTCAACCGGGGACCCGAGAGCTGGCAGCTACCTTGGTCAAAGAATTAGTTTGGCCATCCAAAGGGGTAATGCTGCCAGCATCTTGGGTACAATGCCTCGCTGCGGTGGTCTCGATGAGGTTTTAGATTTAATTTAATTTATTTTAGTTTTAATTTAATGTTGTTTTTTTTAGATTTACGTTTATTAATAGTTTATTTAATAAATTTAAATATATTTTTAAACTACATAATAAATTTTTACAATTAGTCGATCTAACTGCAAAATAAAAGGTGACAAAATGGAAATTCCTTCCTTTTTAATAGTTTTTTCAAAATATAAAAGCACTCAGAAGCGCACACCCTGGTTACACATAAGATAATTTACCCCACGACCGAGTCAAATCGATTTACCCCTTTCCGCTTACTCTGTAGAGCACAATTGGGTTATTAATGATCATTGTGAAGGGTGGACGAGATGGATGGAGACTGTGGACCACTGATCAGCCACTGATGACATGCTTTAATTTTAAAAAAGTGGTTAATAATATTACCACAGCCTAAGGGTGCGTTTTCACTGACGCGGAGCTGGGCGGAGTGGAGCAGATTCAGCTGCATGTGCATTGAGCCGTATTACGATCAGTCAAATTGCACCGTCCCGCTACCCTCCGCTTCGTGTCCTCCGCTCAGCACCACAGCCTTCCAGACTCTGTTCTGTCCGGCTAGGGACCGCGTGTTCATATACTGTAATCTAATTAAGTTACTAACATAGTTAATAAGGTCTACTGTTACTAACAAATTATGGAAGACATATCTGAAATACATGTTTATTATTATTATATATTTTGTTGAAAGTCCGCTCAGCTCCGCCCCGCTCCACTTACACAGTTTCCAACTTTCCACTGATACGGAGTGGAGATCTCGAGTACTGTGATTGGTCAATTCATGGTCCGCTCCGCTTCACTCCGCCCAGCTCCGCGTCAGTGGAAACGCACCCTAAAGATGACTTCATACAGTCGGGTTACGGAAACATGTACACAGAGCAATCCTGTGGGGTGCTGGAAAGTCGGTAGACAGGTCGTCACTCATACCTATGTGACTTTCAGTCGGTCTCAATGAAGAGACAATGCTCTATAAAACCGCTATCTCTGTCTAAAGGTCGATGTATATTATTTTCTGCCGTTGGAAATTGGAATATTGGAATTTACGTTGACTCTACTAAACAAGCCACTAACTTACTTCGATTTCCATATCCTGACATAGTAAAAACACTAACAGACGGTAACCTGCGTTTGAACAGGGTTGGCACCATTGTTCCGTGGTTTTTTACCATTTTTTTTATTAATTATCATCATAAAGAATGTTTAACAAGTCCAATAATCTTTAACAAGTCCAGTGTAATAACCATTTTATATTATCGATTAAACTATAAAGTTTAGAGCTGCGTGCCCAGGATCGAACCTCCGCCCTCCCGAATACGAGGCGGATGTCTACAATGATGATGAAATCCATACCATCCATACTAATATTATAAATGCGAAAGTGTGTCTGTCTGTCTGTCTGTCTGCTAGTTTTTCACGGCCTAACAGTTTAACTTATTTTGATGAACTTTGGTACAGAGTTGGCTGACCTCCCGGGGAAGGACATAATTTTTATCCCGGAAAAACAAAGAGTTCCCGCGGGATTTAAAAAAAATCCACGCGGACGAAGTTCGGGCATCCTCTATCTAGTTAAAATTAAATATGGGTTAACTTTTAGCAACCCTGCGTAGGTAACACTGTCTTACACTATCCAGATGGCACGCAACTTGACACCATGGCGTGATGCCATGGCTTTTTGTACAGGTTTTTGTGCAACCATTTGGTTTTCGCCATGATTTATGGGAGTGAGGATTGAGGAGGGTTTTTGTGGTCGCGGTTTTGGGTAAAAAATTGGAATAGTCTTTCCGTATGCAAAGAATATAGGTACACAACAATAATTCATAAATACCTACCTAATGTTTATGCTGTGGGGTTTGGAATCTTACTGCAGCAGACGTTGGGATTCTGATGGCCTTACACTCTTTATACTTTGAATCACAGATAAGTAAAGGCTTTTAAAAATCCAATGGGAACTCTTTGATTTTCCGGGATATAAAGTTCACTCTCCAGGTTTTTAACTATACCCGTGCAAAAAATCACGTCAATCTGTTGCTTCGTTGCAACGTGATTGAATGACAAACCAATAAACAGACACATTTTCGCATTTGTAAAGTGATAATGTGGGTACTAATAATATAGTACATAGGTCGTGATTGGAACACATAAAATAATAAAATCACTGACTAAAAGGCTGATTTAGGAAGTGTACTTTAGGCACCTAGACACATTTTTTTACCAATAAAACGACGATACCCCTATAACACTATCAAGATAATGGCACATAATAGTCAAATTGTGGGATAATGTACCCCTATACATAATACTTTGAAGAGGACTCGAACCCACTCTACTTGCGGTTGCAGTAAAAAAGGGCTGTGATTTTATTGATTAAACTAATTCATTTAAGTTGAGATAAACCAAGCGGGTATGTGGGCATGGGCACTTGTGATGTAATGTTTCAACTCTTAAGCTTTCTCACGATGTGTTGGGGAGGGCTCAAGAGGTCAGGAGTAGGACGTAAGGCCCTTAACATTTTTTAAATATTTTTCATATGACTGTCCTTTATTCTAACTTCTATAATCTATAGCGTACAGTTGAAAAAAACCTGCCATGTGCGAATCAGACTCGCACATCAAAGTGTACTTCAGTCGTATTTTTTCGACATTTTGCATGATAAATCAAAAACTGTTATGCATAAAAATAAATAATTTGTAACTTGTGTGTGTTTAACATGTTTAAGAATGTACAGGTAAAGACCTTTCATATGATACCCCACTTAATATAGGTACATAGTTATACTACTTTGAAAATTGAAAATACTAATTATTATTAGTTCATGAACACATTTCAATTTTATTGTGATGTAACCACAAATTCACGGTTTTCAGATTTTTCCCCTTTTGTCTGAAATAAGACCTACCTACCTGCCAAATGTCATGAGTCTAGGTTAACGGGAAGTACCCTGTAGGTCTCTTGACAGACACGACAGACAGACAGACAGACAGACAGACAGACAGACAGACAGACAGACAGACAGACAGACAGACAGACAACGAAGTGATCCTATAAGGGTTCCTTTTTCTTTTTGAGGTACGGAACCCTAAAAACCGGTCAAGTGTGAATCGGACAAAGTTACGGTAAATAGCTAGTTTGTTGTGTCTGGTACAAAATTTGTGGTCCCATAATCTTGAGTATCAAGTGGTGATGAAATTGTGATTTGTAATCATTCCCGCGCCAAGGGGCGCCATCTTGTTATTTTGTACTTTTTTTTTTAGTTTTTAACAATAATTGTTTTGTTATTACTATACGCACATCACATCTGCCGATTAATATTAATGATGGAGTTTAAAAAGCCATTACTCATGGCTATATTGATTTCCGTTGATAAGGGGTTAAACTTAATTAAATTTCAGGTCGATCCGTCCAGTAGTTTGAGCTGTGCGTTGATAGATCAGTCAGTCGGTCAGTTAGTAACCTTTTCCTTTTATATAATACTAGCTGATCCCCGCGGCTTCGCCCGCGTAGATTTAGGTTTTTAAAGATCCCGTATAGCCTATGTCACTCAGGAATAATGTAGCTTTCTACTGGTGAAAGAATTTTTAAAATCGGTTCAGTAGTTCTAAAGATTACCCCCTACAAACAAACTTAACGACATTACCTCTTTATACATATATAATACAACGGGCCGTGCAGCAGAAATCGTAATATTTTAATTTCGCCATAACTTCAAAACCAAACGTCCAATTTTAATCATTCAAAGACCAAATATTATCTCCATAAACTGTTCTTAGTGATGAAATCATTTATTTTGATAAGGATTAATAGCATGAGTAAAATAAACGCGTTTAAATGTAGTCCAAAAAAAATTCAAGATTTTTAAATAAAAAAATGGTTGCTGTGCCTCACTCGACATAGATGGGTATAGTGTGTCGCGGACTTTTTTGTAGATATTTATAAGATCTACAATTAATTAGAACATTTTATGGTTCTATCTTTTATAGTTTAGGCAGCGTACGCAAAATAAGTAACTTTTCTGGTTGATTTTTTACACCTTGTGTCCGAAAAACCCAAATATCTTACGGAACCCTATTTTTTTCCAAAATAAAATATAGCCTATGTTACTCGTGGATAATGTAGCTTTCGAATGGTGAAAGAATTTTTAAAATCGGTCCAGTAGTTTTTGAGCCTATTCAGTACAAACAAACAAACAAACAAACAAACAAAGTTTTCCTCTTTATAATATTAGTGTAGACAACGGGCCGTGCAGCAGAAATCGTAATATTTTAATTTCGCCATAACTTCAAAACCAAACGTCCAATTTTAATCATTCAAAGACCAAATATTATCTCCATAAACTGTTCTTAGTGATGAAATCATTTATTTTGATAAGGATTAATAGCATGAGTAAAATAAACGCGTTTAAATGTAGTCCAAAAAAAATTCAAGATTTTTAAATAAAAAAATGGTTGCTGTGCCTCACTCGACATAGATGGGTATAGTGTGTCGCGGACTTTTTTGTAGATATTTATAAGATCTACAATTAATTAGAACATTTTATGGTTCTATCTTTTATAGTTTAGGCAGCGTACGCAAAATAAGTAACTTTTCTGGTTGATTTTTTACACCTTGTGTCCGAAAAACCCAAATATCTTACGGAACCCTATTTTTTTCCAAAATAAAATATAGCCTATGTTACTCGTGGATAATGTAGCTTTCGAATGGTGAAAGAATTTTTAAAATCGGTCCAGTAGTTATTGAGCCTATTCAGTACAAACAAACAAACAAACAAACAAACAAAGTTTTCCTCTTTATAATATTAGTGTAGACAACGGGCCGTGCAGCAGAAATCGTAATATTTTAATTTCGCCATAACTTCAAAACCAAACGTCCAATTTTAATCATTCAAAGACCAAATATTATCTCCATAAACTGTTCTTAGTGATGAAATCATTTATTTTGATAAGGATTAATAGCATGAGTAAAATAAACGCGTTTAAATGTAGTCCAAAAAAAATTCAAGATTTTTAAATAAAAAAATGGTTGCTGTGCCTCACTCGACATAGATGGGTATAGTGTGTCGCGGACTTTTTTGTAGATATTTATAAGATCTACAATTAATTAGAACATTTTATGGTTCTATCTTTTATAGTTTAGGCAGCGTACGCAAAATAAGTAACTTTTCTGGTTGATTTTTTACACCTTGTGTCCGAAAAAACCCAAATATCTTACGGAACCCTATTTTTTTCCAAAATAAAATATAGCCTATGTTACTCGTGGATAATGTAGCTTTCGAATGGTGAAAGAATTTTTAAAATCGGTCCAGTAGTTTTTGAGCCTATTCAGTACAAACAAACAAACAAACAAACAAACAAACAAACAAACAAACAAACAAAGTTTTCCTCTTTATAATATTAGTGTAGATTTAGATTTTAAAAACTTTGTCGATAAAATACTGTAATAGGAACCAAATTCCCAGAATCTGATCATTAAAAAATCGTGTGTTGTAATAAATTACAGTGTAACGTGTGCTATCATAGTTATCAATCTATATACAAGGCAGAGTGTATGTCTGTATGCATAAATTAAAACTGTTAGAGCGACACCTCTGCGGGATAGCAGTACGTACGACCATGTACGACTACGGGCACGTTCCAAACGTTAAGGCGAAGACTCACTATAATACTCTAACAAATCGATCGGTTGGTGTCTCAAAATGGTTAGCGCCCACTGAGATTTTTGCCTCTATCATTTGTATGGGATTACGTAACAGAGATAGCGGTATAGGTACTTACTTCTTTCCGCGGATAGAGAATACGTTGGATAAATTATTTTTGTCTGGTGGGAGGCTTCGGCCGTGACTAGTTACCACCCTACCAGCAAAGCCGTGCCGTCAAGTGGTTAAGCGTTCCGGTACGATGCCGTGTAGAAACTAAAGGGGTATGGGTTTAATAATAACTGCCATATTATATTCCTTCCAGGTTAGCCCGCTTCCATCTTCGACTGAAATTCACTGTTTTTGTTAAATATTCCGAGCCATTCCATATACATAACATCACGATGTATTCTGATAATATATACAGCATAATTGTGTCTGCATCTTTTAGCTATATTTAGCACTAGATAAATATAGTATTTGAGCAGGTAAACATAGATATAACTTGCAAGTCCACATGGCCTATAAATGGTTTTTATTATTCTTTCTCGATTTGAAAACAGGGATGGCTTTCCCGAATTCTCATTCAGTTAAAATTAGATAAAACTTACTCTATTTACGACATTGACATTTCAATACAATATATTTCGTAAAATTGAGGAGATTTTATTTGCTGGCAGCCTTTGTTCTACAACTACGTTCCCCTGTGAATGTCATTCAAGTGCCAAAAGAGCCTTGTCGTACTGTACTACTACGAACTATATAACAGTTCGAAAAAACGCTAGACGTTGGGGTAGAAAGGTGCTAGAAAGGCGACCTCACACCGAAAATAGTAGCGTTCGCATGTGGACAGGCTACATCAAACCAGTCGCAGGCAGCCGCTGGATTTAGACTTAGCGTGGCTTGGCGTATGGAAGTCTCTACAAGATACCTATGTCCAGCAGTGGACATAGGTACGTCTTTCGATTGATAATGATGAATGAAGTAGGAAGGTAAGTCGTCGCCTTAAGTGGATATTGGGGCCGATTCTCTGATACACAATCTCTAAACTAAACTAAAATGGCACGTCTAAATCTATTGCTATCCCTTTCATAATGTTGCTTGCGGAAAAGGATAGCACTCGATTTAGACCTGTTAATTTAGTATAGTTTAGAGATTGTGCACAAGAGAATCGGCCCCATTGTCATTCGGCGCGTGCGCATCGCACAGAGGGCGCTGATAGCATCGCGCATCTGCCATCGCGCGGCGCACCCCCATCGGAGCCAGATAACGAAATTACTACTAATTGTCTCTCTATCTACTCCCAACGGTTACGCTTGACTGTCCGTTGATAGTCAACATAAACATTAATGAACACATCTTCTAAATATTTAAAAGGAACAGGTGACTGACTGACTGACTATCTATCCAGCTCAAACTACTAGACGGATTGGGCTGAAATTTGTCGTGAAGATAGCTAATATGACTAGGCATCCGCTAAGAAAGGGTTTTTGAAAATTCAACCCCTAAGGGGGTGAAATAGGGGTTCGAAATTTGTGTAGTCCACGCGGATTAAGTCGCGAGCCTAAGCTAGTTTTTTATAAATAGGTAATCTTACTTTTGACTTACTGACTGACATTATATTATTATATGTATTATACGCACTCCTATTATTTATTTATTTTTTAATAATCGGTATAAAGGAATATTAATTAGGTACATGTAGAAACTTATGACTAAAAATTTTATATTTACAAAAAATATACGCCACCCAAATGGTAATTTATGGGCATCGTGCCCAATACACTGGCGCTATTACCTCGCTGAATGGCAAGGCGAAATAAGCATCAGCTCTTGGGTCACCAGACGCGTGGATCAGCTTTTGGGACACGACGTTTTTAAAAAAGACGCACTCCTAGAATATGTAATGCTCTTGGAATGCTATTCTGGTTTCGGTTCTCCCCTCCAGCTACTACTTACTTAAATTGGTACCTTCAAAAGAAGAGTTGCAGCATAATTCGATATTCAAAACCTATTAGGCTTGCTTTGAGTGCAGCGCAAGCCTATAAAAACCGTAAACTCTGAAATGTAAATTGCGAAATCACAATTTTCTAGACCCATCAGTTTGTGGTATCACAGTCAATTCCCTATTTCTTCTATTAAAAAAATAATAATATACAGATAATAAATAACCTAATTTCCTCTAATGCCGGGGTCCATTTGAGTATTAAAGTATTATTGGTTGGTAAATTGCGGGCATTGTATGCAGATGCGGCGCGCGGAGCGTGCGCGGGCGCACTGTAATTTGGACGTTTAACTTGCATAGAAAATGGTAATTCTAATTCCTTCATTTATTTTATTAGCACCAGGAACTGTAATTTTTTATTGTATATATTGAACTGTAATAGAGGTTCATTTTATTGAAAGCTTTTCTATGCTCTCGTATTCCTTCTTCTCCTTGCCTTCGCCCTTCGGTCTTGCGTCGGCCCCTCAATTACGTGGCTCCCTCGAGATATCACCTTCTTCACGTTTTGCGCATTTTTCCCTATTGGCCCAACGTCTCGGGCTTCGGGGGGTCTCTTTCCTCCGATCTTGTAAGTGATCAGTACTTTCTCTATGCTACTCACGTTTTGCCTAACAATATGGCCGAAGTAGTAGAGCATCCGCCGCAGACAAATGTTGGACAGCTGCATCTTGATTTTTAACGTATTTAAAATCGAGACGGTGGTCTTATGCTCCGTCCAGGAAATGTTGAGCATCCGTCTCCAGCACCACATTTCGAAGGTATCAATCCTTTCCAGTCGGCAGATTTAAGGGTCCATGTCTCGGCTCCATATAAGAATATGGAAAAACAAGCGTCTGGACCAGATGTCACTTGGTCCATTGCGAAATGTTCTTGTCTCTCCATATTTTAGTCAGGTGGGACATGGCACTTTTCAATCATTGATCATCATCATCATCATCAACTGATAGACGTCCACTGCTGGACATGGATCTCTTAAATTGTACCTACTTAATAATTATAAAAACAGTTAAAATGTGCCCGATAAAAAAAAACTATAATAATACAATATGGTGTCTTCCTTCATTCAGGGTAGTAATTATAATTTTACAGTAATCAACCTAACGATCAGTGTCGAGGTGAGGGTGATCTACCCTGCATACCTCGACACACATTTTATACCATCTGGGCCGGTGCAATGTCATGCTAATTAAAAAGTTACATTTCTTTATTAGGACCGGTGGATATTTTGGAGAAATGACGTAGGACATAGATAGCTACAATAGTTTTTGATACGCTTTGACTAGTTTTTGATACGAGTTAAGGTTATACCTTTACCCGTATCAAAAACTAGTTCTATCTAATTTTAATCCAAAATAGCTGTGCCCTGTGGTTTGATGTGGTCTCTAATTTGATCACGTAGAGTAACGCCAAGCATCTCTACATCTCTCGCTGAGTGACTCTAAGCTTTCTTATTAGCCCTATAGTTAGTGACCATGTTTCGGATCCATATGTCATCACTAGCAAGCCATAGCCCACGAGCCCTATAACAACTAAGTATTTATTTAACGTTGTGCGGGTGAAGCCACAGACACATGCATAGTTTAACATAATTTAGACAGTTACCTTTCTACGCGCGTGCCCGAATAATATTATCCTAATTAATTCCACCAGGTGGCGCGGCAGATGGACTCGATATCTGTTGATCATGGATACATCCCTGATGACACGTCATAATGTTGTGGTCAGGGAGTAGATTGGGATGATTGTCATATCGCACCCCTGTATCAACACTGTTTCAACTAAAAAAAAAACACTTTCAAAAACTAATAAAAACTGATATATTTTGAAATTTCAGAAGTAATTTAAAGAAAATAAAAGATTTAGAAAGAGTTATTGTGTTTTAAATTTGAATATATTCCCATATTCGCGTAATTACTACTACGGTTCCACTTCCATACCATTAGACAATTATATTTTTTTGGGTACCAAGTCATTTGTTTCAATCTTCAATTGACCAGACACCATTTCAGTGAATTATTCTATGTGATGTCAAGCCATCATACATTTTAGTAATTAATAAAATTATCCAATACAGTAATGATCTTTATACGGCGCTTACCGAAACCGAGCTTATTTTAATATCTCTATCTGTGATCTAAGACAATGGGGTCACACCCTCCACCAGGTGAAGGTATACTTTACTGGTTCTTAGCCATCTGGTGAAGAGCTAACAAGAAAATAGAAGTGTACAAAAATTATGTTTTAAATTTTTTGTAGCACTGTGTGACCTAAACAGTCCTAAGTAAGCCTTATATATCACGGAAAAGACGGAAGAGGCTTAGATACGGGCTTAGGTTAGGTCACAGGACAACCAGCTACCCGCAGACAGACTAACCTAAGCGCTAGTTCAGACACGGCGGGAACGGCGCGATTATAGAATCGCATGGAAATCGCGCGGATCTTATTTATATGAGTTCGTAAGTAATCGTTCAGACATAACCGCGAGGTTAATCAACCCGCGCGGTTACCGCAACCCAACCGCCAGAAAATAGAAACGCGCGGGGCGTTTCTATTACTCGAGTCTCGAAGTAAAGATACTTCGAGTTCGCGTTCAGTTGCATTGCGGGTACCGCGCGGTTAGCACGTCACAGCTCGTGAGTTCGCTATGGATCGTTTCGACACTGAACTATTTATTGATGAAGTGGAAAAGAGACCTGCAATATGGGATCTTCAGTGTGAAGATTATACTCAAATAAAATTATCAAGAACCGAGCTTTTTCTTTTTCTATTTTTCCTATTTCTTTTTTTGTTTTATTTAAGGAGCAACTACAGTAAACACACTTCTTCGTCGACCTCCATTTTCAAACTGACGTTATCCCCGCACGAAAATCGCATAATAACCGCCGGTGTCTGAATAGCATCACAATTTTGCGCGTTCAAACCGCGCGATTCGTAAACGCGCCGAATTTTACGAAACTTGGTACAGAGATAGCTTGCATCCCGGGGACGGACACAGGCTACTTATTTTATTCCGGAAAATTAAAGAGTTCCCACGGGATTTTAAAACCCTAAATCCACGCGGACAAAGTTGCGGGCGTCACCTTGTACTTATAAATTTGTTCTAGGCGTTTGTTCTAGGCGCCGCTGACCGCCCCGCAAGACGCACCCGCTCTCACCCGGGCCGCAGACTAAGTCTAGATAGTCGCGCCGTTCATTAAAACGCACATTACTCCGAAAAGTTAGAGGTGCATGCCCGGGATCGAACCCCAGACCTCCCAAATAGGCGGCGGAGGTCTTAACCACTAAGCTACCACGGCTGGTTTTTCATGTAGTTTCAAACATTCTTAACTCTATGTAAAGGTGTCTTTACACGGAAGACGCTAGGGTTGTTACAAAATTAGCTTTTTTCCAATTAAGCAACCACCTGGAGCCTTGGGTCGTGCCTTACCCTAAGACGTTTGAGGGTTAAGGGTAATTTATGACCCTAACGGACCTCCTTAGTAGGCATTTTAAGGGTTGAACGTTTCGATTATATAAATTTCATAGTAATTGATGGGTTATAAATTACAAAAAGGTGGGACGATAGCCTCAAACTTCTCTAAAACATGTTTTATGAATTAGGAGTGATTTACTGGTTTGAAAGAATCTGAAAATACTAATAGTTTTACTTACCTACTTAAGTACTATTAGAATGAAAACCACTTTGATATACTTTAGAAGGCTTTTATTCAACTGTTCACATAGCAATAACTAATTAATTATAAGAGCATAAGCCCAAACTCCTCTTTCTACGCGCCATTTCCGAGTGACGTTTCACATAGATTCCCTACTCCACAGAGCAACGCCACAGATTAATACAATCACCTAGTTTTTGCCGTCTCAGTACTTAGTTAGTTGCTGTTGTTGTTGTTAGTACAATCGTACTATAATGGCGACGTCCAGGGTGGACAGATGTCAGACGACATCAAAGGAGTCGCAGGGAGCTGCAGGATTCAGGCGGTGCAAACCGTGGCTTAAGAAAGTCCCTACAAGAGACATAATATGTCCAGCAGTGGAAGTTTATCGGTTGATAATGATGATGACGACCCTACAATCCCTACAGTCCAGTCCCTACAAAAGACCTATGTTTGTTAGTTGCTTTGTCCTTCAATCACACCGCAACGGGGCACGGATCAGCGTTATTTTTTGCATAGGTAGATATAGTTAAAGACTAACCCTCTAACAAATAAACCTGGAATAGCGGTGGAATAGTTATACTCTGTTTTGTCTTTTTTCTTCAAATGTCAAATTACTGATGACAGAGAAAGACAAAACAGAGTATAACTATTCCACCGCTATTCCAGGTTTATTTGTTAGAGGGCCAGAGAGTAATATAAGCCTACTTTTGATCCCTGAAAATCAGAGTTTCCACGAGATTGTTTAAAAACCTAAAATCACGTGGATGAAATCGCGGGCGGCAAATGCGAAAATGTGTCTGTCTGTCTGTATGTCTGTCTGTCTGTATGTCTGTCTGCTAGCTTTTCACGGCCAAACGGTTTATTCGATTTGGATGAAATTTGGTACAGAGTTAGCTTACGCCCCGGGGAAGCAAATAGGCTACTTTTTATCCCTGAAAAATGAAAATCAAAGAGTTCTTACGGGATTTTTAAAGGCCTGTCTGATTAACCGATTTATACGAGATTTGTTAGAAAGGTAGCTTGCATTTCGGAAATTGACGTAGGCAATTTTTATCCCGGAAAATCAAAGAGTTCCCACAGGATGTTTTTTAAAACCTAAATCCACGCGGGCATCCTTTAGTAATAAATATTATAATGAGAAACTGGTGCGTGCAATTTTAATAAGTATACGTATGTATACAATACAGTAGATAGGCAATAGTTAGGTATCCCCTCTGTATGACATGTAAAATTTAAATGACTGTTTTTATTTCTATTTGTTCTCTTGTTTTTGTATGACTTAATTAATTTACTTTTTGAATATTATATAATTTTAAAGATTTTGTAATTTTTATGTACTTACTAAAAATTTAACTGTAATGTAATATTAAAATATTCATACACCAATATTCTAAGGTAGAATGCATAAGGCTCGCCAACTAATTTTATAACCATGTTATGTCACCTGCATTCTTATGAATAAGTTTATTATTATTATTATTATTTATTATTATTAGGTATAGAACTTATTTAGTTTAGCCCTTTTTGCATTTAAGTATAGGTACTTATCTATACTTATCAATGCTTATTGCAAGTTTCCAAACTCTGTTGTTGTCTGGTTTTTTTACAAACCGATGCGTAAAATTTATGCCCAAAGCTGCATTTTAGGGGTTTTTGTGGGTTTCGTTTATTCAGGAAGGATGTCCGTTCCTGATAAATGAGTGAATTATGTAAATTTTGTCATCAGAGGACCCTTTTTATTTATTTTTTACTGGCATACTTACGCCAATACGTGAGCTGCACGCAAAATGTCACAAGAACCGAAATATAAAATAGATAGGTTCTAGATTAGTTTATAGTAGGTACCTAGTAGTAGTTCTATACCTACGTACTTATTAAAATTGCACGCACCAGTTTCTCATTATAATATTTATTACTAAAGGATGCCCGCGTTGATTTAGGCTTTTTTTTAAAATCCCGTGGGAACTCTTTGATTTTCCGGGATAAAAATTGCCTACGTCAATTTCCGAAATACAAGCTACCTTTGTACCAAATCTCATATAAATCGGTTAATCAGACAGGCCTTTAAAAATCCCGTAAGAGCTCTTTGATTTTGCGGTATAAAAAGTAACTTATGTCACTCTCCAGCCAGGTATTTAACTATAACGATCCGTTGCTCCATTGCGGCGTAAATGTAGGTACCACCACAACAAACCACTGGGTGTCTGGTGCACTTCGACCGTCTGCTGTGCCAGATCCTTCTTTCCACGCACATGCAAACTGTGGAACCAACTCCCATCGGCGGTGTTCCCACTATTACCACATGGGGTTATTTAAGAGACGGACCAACAAATTCCTAAAAGGCCGGCAACGCATCGGCGGTTCCTCTGGTGCTGCAAATGTTCATGGGCGGCGGTAATCACTTAACATCAGGTGACCCGCCTGCTCTTTTGCTCGCTATCTCTATTAAAAAATCAATAAACAAACACTTTCGCATTTTATAATACTTAATATGGGAGTGAGGAAGTGATTAGTATGGTTTTTTTTTTTGATTGAATAGTTTTAGTTTTAATAATATATACATCAATAATTTTTCAATCAAAAAATTACA
Organism: Maniola hyperantus; assembly: GCF_902806685.2. Classification (NCBI taxonomy): domain Eukaryota; kingdom Metazoa; phylum Arthropoda; class Insecta; order Lepidoptera; family Nymphalidae; genus Maniola; species Maniola hyperantus. Next base: position 8,492,436 of record NC_048557.2, read on the forward strand.
TTACAACAATAACAAAACTATAATAATAATACAGATAAAATTAGAAGTAACATCATTTTTGAAGTCGGTTATGATCCAAAGGTACCAGATGCGTCATGCACACGTAGCTACAAGGTGCAGAACAGACAATGCCCAATCAAAACCGTGCCAGCCGCGCATGCGCCGAACGCAGTTTGTTATCATTAGCCTATTGTGCACGAATTAAAAACGTAAACATGGATTTTATTATGAAGTCCCCTATGATATCTGATTTTTAGGGTTCTGTACCTCCAAAGGAAAAAAGGAACCCTTATAGGATCACTTTGTTGTCTGTCTGTCCGTCGTGTCTGTCAAGAAAACCTGTAGCATACTTCCTGTTGACCTAGAATCATGAAATTTGGTAGCTAGCAGCACATTATAGGTCTTATAGCAAGTAACAAGTAAAAGAATAAATCCGAAAACAGTGAATTTTTGGTTCCATCACAAAAAAAAATATTCATGAACAAATAATGTGTAGGCATAGCTAACTATTTATTTTTATTTTTATGCAAAGTAGTTTTTGATTTATCGTGCAAAATGTCGAAAAAATACGACTGTAGTAGGTACGGAACCCCCGGTGCGCGACTCTGAATCGCACTTGTCCGGTTTTTATTTAGTAATTATTCATAATTTAACTAAACCGGTGTTAATTTGTTGCGCAATGCTCGGAAGAAAAGCACCTACCTAATTTACAGGTCTAAAAGTGGTGACACCATTTCCACAAAAAGAGGAAAAAGAAAGATCTGGAATGTTTTTCAAGCTTTCCTTTATTTAGTTTTTAGATTTTGTGAATGATATTAAAATAAGCAGAAATACTTTAGCCTACTTACACGTTTTAATTTCAAAGTTTTTATAATGAAGTACCAACTATGTTCTTGGCAGAAAATAAATGTCATTGTTCCTGGTAGATTTTAAAATAGGATAATATGATACCTATTATTATAAGTTTCATCTACACTTCTACACTATAATATTATAAAGAGGAAAACTTTGTTTGTTTGTTTGTTTGTTTGTTTGTTTGTACTGAATAGGCTCAAAAACTACTGGACCGATTTTAAAAATTCTTTCACCATTCGAAAGCTACATTATCCACGAGTAACATAGGCTATATTTTATTTTGGAAAAAAATAGGGTTCCGTAAGATATTTGGGTTTTTCGGACACAAGGTGTAAAAAATCAACCAGAAAAGTTACTTATTTTGCGTACGCTGCCTAAACTATAAAAGATAGAACCATAAAATGTTCTAATTAATTGTAGATCTTATAAATATCTACAAAAAAGTCCGCGACACACTATACCCATCTATGTCGAGTGAGGCACAGCAACCATTTTTTTATTTAAAAATCTTGAATTTTTTTTGGACTACATTTAAACGCGTTTATTTTACTCATGCTATTAATCCTTATCAAAATAAATGATTTCATCACTAAGAACAGTTTATGGAGATAATATTTGGTCTTTGAATGATTAAAATTGGACGTTTGGTTTTGAAGTTATGGCGAAATTAAAATATTACGATTTCTGCTGCACGGCCTGTTGCGAAGTGGGCGTCACCAAGGCGGGGGTGCGCGTGCGGGAGGGGAGTTTAGATCTATGAGTAAGGTACCCGCGCGGCTCCCGTAAATGACGCGGTTCGAAAATTCCACCCGAGCGAAGCCGGGGCGGGTCAGCTAGTAAAAAATATTTTTTGAACAGTTGCAAATACCTTACTCTTAAATGAAACAAGTAAACGTATGAAACAGCCTACTTACTAACATAGTCATTAGCAATTAATTTTATTAGTTACTAACAAAATGGATGTAATATCTGAAATAAAGATGATTATTATTATTATTATTAAATTATGCCGTGACTTAGTTACAAACTACAAAGTAGGTAAACTTGAAGAAAGGAAACTTCCGAAAAAACTACTTATTTATTTACTCAAAAGCGTGTCCAGACTCGATGGGTACTTTTTATATTTAGCTTTTTGCATTTCAACTTGCTTTGTTATTTTATTCTTGCTTTAGGTAGGTAATTATCTTCTCTCCGAAGACAAATGATCTTATTCGAGAGTTTTTGCATATAAATGATTTAAGTATTCAAAACCCATTAAAAACCGCATTAATTGGAGAATTGCGTATTGTCATAATAACAAAGTAAACCATAAACACGAAGTTCCAGATTTCCATGCACTCCCTGACTTTAGGATGAATAGGTAATTTGGTCAAATGTTTGTCATGTTAACTTGTCATATTTTAGTTTAGACCATGAGAAATGATCTTATGAAGTGTTTTGCATATAAATGTATCATTAGGCTGACATACATAAATGTTATAATGCCTGTTAATAAAAGATTTTTAAAAAAAAGTATCATTAATGGCAGCCCTGATTGGACGATTGTTATACACCTTTTACTTGGAATTGGAAGCTATTGTTGTAGGGTTGGCACGCGTTTATATTTTTTGTTGGAAATTTAATCAAGTTTTTGTCTACATTAAAAGTTAAATTAACTTCAATAAAATGCTCATTCCGAAATCAGAATGCATTAATTATTTATTTACCTTTTGACATTCGGCAATTTTTATAAAACAAAGTAAGTAAGTACAAAAATAAACCTACATATTGATAACCTTTGATTTTCCGGGATAAAAGTAGCCTGTGTCACTCTCCAGTCTTTAACTATGTATACCTACCTACTGCAAAAAATCACGTCGATCCGTTGCACCCCTCACGCCTTCCTATCTATCTTCTCCACTCCTGTCTCGCTGGCGAATAAGTTTAGAATAGAATAGAATTTTCGAAGGAGTGCGTGGGATTTTCGTGAACGGAGTTCAATCATGTAGTCGAGGTTTGGTACATTGGTAAATGGTATTACGATATTAATTCACCATCAACAGTTCCTAAAAACCAGTATTCAATAAGTAGATCTAGTATTGAAGAGTTGGAACTTGGAGTTTAATAATTGTGTCTATGTTTGGCATTTAAAATCAAACTCGAGACTTAATTTTAAATTTATAAACCAGAACCCCCGTGCTTCCCACTGCGCCACGAAGTCGAGTTCAAAAGAAAAAGGAGATTAAAATTAGATGCTCCTTATGTGAAATCAATAGCAAAAGTGGCTTCTTATAAATTGTGAATGTATTTTGCCTTTAAAATTTATAAGAGTAAATTTTAAAGCAGTCGCTTCTGCTGTTGATTTGAAACAAGGCCGACAAGGTGTTAACGCTTACTTCGATCAATTAAATGAGGGACTTTCTAGGGCGTATTCATAGATGGTGCTGTTCTTGTCCGTCAAAAGGATCGCAAAATTCCGGCTAGAAGACCAACACCGAGGTATCGTGAATACCCCGCGCCCTACCCGGGTAAGGAAGCTACGCCTCGAGAGTCGAGACTCAAATCTACTCGTGTGACTCAAGACCCGCGTACCTACTCCCGCTTGGCCTTCTGCCAATCGGAGAAGACCCTGTCGTCGTCAATAGGTACCTACAGTCAAAAATTTATAATATTTTGATTAAATCAAAATGTTATACTAGCTGATGCCCGCGACTTCGTACGCGTGGATGTAGGTTTTCTTAAGCTTCGGTCGATCGTAAGAAGTGCTATGTTGAGTTTCGTAGGCGTTAGTATTTTAAAATAATAACAGTAAAGTACATATGCTTTACTAGAGTTACAATTATTTTTGATTTTAGTAAGTAAATAGTTTGTTATTTGCAACGCTGTTGAAGCTGGTCTTATACTAGTCTAGTCACAGTCTATATAAGAAACTTTTGTGTGATAATTGTGAAATAAGTGAGACAATTTTCTTTGAAATGAAACAAACGCAGTTTAAATTAATAAAATGTTTTATTAATATTAAGAAGTATATTATTATAACACTTTGTTTTATCATATTATGTTAAGTAGTTAATTTAATTTACATACGTTTGGATTTCAAAATTGATCCAGCTCAATAAAAATACATACGCAAAAATACCTAATGGTAAAACTTGTGTTTTATTCATGGCTAAAACAAAGTGTAGGTAGTTAGGTAAGTACTACCTATGGTAGATATTAAACATCAATTAAACATTCGGTGGTTATAATAAATTACTAATTAGAGCGTTAATAGGTAGATGGGCCTCACTTTTACAATTTATCGCCGCTTTGTATCATAGCGAATACGACTCGGACGACTCACAGTGACATAAAATCTTAATCTTGTGTAAATTAATAAATGACATAAATGAAAACTTATTTTATTTATTTTATTTTTAATTTTCATGTGCCGAAATTGTAGTAACATAGTTGTAATAAATTAAATTATATTGGAAATGCTTATCTCCGAACAGAAATTAACTTACAAGTTCTCATGAGAATAATAATTATCATGAGAATAGGGGCCAAACATTTTTGACATTTTTGTATGTAGGCTGGCATTGTGAACGAATCGCCATTTTTGTTTTAATCATTAATGAAACTTGTATATTCAGATTGACTTATCAATGAACAAAAAATGACATATAGGATCCCATTATTGAGATACTTGGACTTAAAAATCCAAGAAGTAGGTCTACAAGTTTAATTGTGCGGTTAAAAAACACAACGGCGGTTTGCCCACTATGCCAAAAGCCCACAAAAGTGACGTCACAATTTTTTAAAGATTTTGTATCCAGTTGCGAATTTAATATTATAAACTGATTATAAAGTCCAAATCATAAGGCCCCACATTAAAAGCAATAAAAAGCACTATAACGGTGGTATATTATTTTGTTAGTGGTGTTTGCGTTTGGTTTTTATCGGATCAAAAACACTTATTAATAAAATCTATGAAAGATACTAAATATAAATACTAAATGAATTTTACTAAATATAAATTAAAAAATACTTCAAATACAGATAGAAAAACTACGTAATTGAACTAATAATGTTTTAAATTTATTTTGAAAGTTATAGATATAATTATTTTATGCTTTTATTTCAGCGATTTTTCATAGATTTTATTAATAAATATTACAGAAGAAAGGCGACATCTGATCACTTTAGAATTCTAGTAAAATATATTAATTATATTATTAATGATTAATAATAACATACACTTTAAAAAATGAAAGAAAAACAAATCCATTTTATTACTTGTTATTTTACAATTGTACGTTGTTTAACATATTACTATATTTAAAGGTGGTAAATAACTACAGGGTCTAAGGGTAGATTATCATTTTGAAGTCACTGTTTTTTAGAGTTTAAAAGTTAATAAAACTAAGCCTTTTATTACCCCGCCTTGGGTTGGTCCGGCGGCGATTAGCAAGTTACACATAATATTTTTCTTTTTAAAAAGAGATCGTTTATTCAGAACCTCAAGATTCTGAATGAACGACGTCTTTTTAAGAAATCACCAGGCCATTATTATAAATCAACTAAAGTTTTCGACTCAAATTCGGTTCACGAAAAAAATTTACGTGCACAATAACAATTTTGTATGAAGACTGAAGAGCTATTAAGTATGCTAGCGGATGACACCATGTGGCCCGTATGTTGTAACCCTTAGTAATCTGTAGTTGAATGAAATACATTTTGCACATTTTTGGAAAATCTAATCTTAACCTAACTTATTCCTAAGCATATTATTAGGAAGCTTTTACATTTATTCATGCGAAGTTTAAAAATATTGCAGAGATCACAGACTAGATTCTACATTAAAAAAACTTAATTATTGTTCTATTTAATGGACGAAACAATTTTTGCTCTTGACTTTGAGAAATATTTTTCCAGGCAAACGCCAGGAAAATCTTTTTCATCAAGTTCATATTATTTATTAAAATGTCACACGTAATTTGTAAAGGTCAAGGCATAATGCGACAGAGATCAAGCACAGCGTTGCGTCGCGTCAAAATCTAGTGATCGATATTGTACATTGCATAGCAATTTTTTTAATCTCACTCTAACGCCGCAGTATACCTGTGATTGTAACTTATTAAAGTAGTGATTTTAACTTTAGTTTTAATAATTTTACATCTTTACGTAATAATAATAATCCGTAATCACGTAACGTTTTTTCGCCTGGCAATTTTAGGCATTACATTAATCGTTTCTATGCATTGGTTGTTTTTAAATTCTGTTTTGTACGTATTCACAAAGA